>NW_026731795.1:0-155000 GCF_028476545.2 Physella acuta
TCTGAAAGGTGGTAATTTTGTTTTTCACAGTAAACATTGTGAGTCAAATCATGGCACTGTAATTAATTGCTACACGAAGGATGGATGTAGTTGGGAGGCTTATGATTTGGGTTTAATTACACACTAGGGCTAAAGTTGGTGGTATGAAGCGTTTCTAGATTGTGTGTAGTCCTCGTAGTTTTTAAATGACCTATCTATTTGTATATAACCTACCGAGCATATATATTATATAACCTAACTGCTTGTATAATCTACCTAATTTGTAGGTCTATATAACTCAACTAAGCTTTTATTATAACCTACCTAGATGCAGGCCTACGGTATAACCTACCTAGATTGTATATAACTGAAAATGATTTTAGAAAACCTATCTAATTTGCATAAAACCTGAGGAGCTTGTATATAACCTACAGCCTACCTAGTTTGTATAAAATCTACTGTGATGACGCTAGTTTAGGCCAAGTAGATAGAAGTTAGCAGAAACAGACTATAGATAGTTGGCTAGAGAAACCAATGGACGTACAGGAGCTGTCCGGTCACGTGGGACGGTCAGCTGACCACTGAGGCGTGGGCCAGTAGTGAGATCAGCGGCGGACTTGGTGTTAGGTTTTAGAGACGGTCGGGTTGTGTAGGGCTAGGTAACAGTTGATAATTATCGAAGAGAACGGTCAGAGTTTGGTAAAGAATTAGAGGTAGATCGTGAGATAGAGACTGTCAGATAGGAAGATCTAGGGAACGGTAGACAGGAGTAGTAGAGAGTATAGAATAGGCTAGTTAGGTAGGGAATTAATGTGATTGTTTTAATTAAAGGACTTTTATCTTTAGATTGGACTTGTGTGTGTTAATTCCAAACTATCACCAGCTGGGTGGTTGCTATTTGTCATCCCTCTCAACTGGCGGCAGAAGATCTAACCACTCACCCGTACCCTCACACCTACCTAGGTCTTATATAAAGCCCTACCTAAATACCAACCTAGGTATTGTATAAAACTTTCCTAGCTTGCATAAAACCTACCTAATTTGTATAAAACTGTCTAGCATATATAAAAAACCTAAATAATTTGTATAAAACCTCTCTAGCTTATATAAAACCTACTGCCTACAGAGCGTGTATAAAACCCTTAGAGCTTATATTAAATCTACTAGCTAGTATAAAACCCACCTAACTTGTATAAAACCTACCTAGCTAGTATAAAACCCACCTAACTTGTATAAAACCTACATAGCTTTGTATAAAACCTACCTAGCTAGTATAAAAACCCACCTAACTTGTATAAAAACCTATCTAGCTTGTATAAAACCTACCTAGCTTGTATAAAACCTACCTAGCTTGTATAAAACCTACCTAGCTTGTATAAAACCTACCTAATTTGTATAAAACCTACTAAATCTGTGTATATAAAACTTACTTCTCGCCGAGACCCCCATGCACATCCAGACAGCAAATAAAACAATCCACTTCATGACGCCCACTAGACAGTCCAATTAAGCTCCTGCAAACCTAGTATAGTATTTCAACGTACAAATTAATGTAGTTTCTTCAGCGAATAATTATCTTTTTTTTCATCACATTTTTCATTAGTCCTGAACGCAATACAACAGAAATGATATCATCTAAACGGTAACGATTGTATTCATTAATTAAAATACTGTATAGTTTTGTTAAATATTCAATGTAAGTGTGTTGGATTAAAGTCCAAGTTGTGTTTAACTGCATGTGTGCTCTAACTGTTACAAAAAATAAATGACAACTTTACGACTAATTCCTAACATGCCTTCTACCTGCCTAGAGTTAACTGATGTCTATTTTAGCTCCAAAGTAAACTTACATGTTTGTGTAAACGTTACGTTTGTGTGTTTGTCTGTGGCGGTGTTCGGATTGGTATCAACACAAGAGAATAAACAACATTTAATAATGAGCGAAAAACTACGTTATGAAATGAATAGATTCCACTTTATAAACACTTGAAATTTTCCGGGGGGCGGTAGACTTTCTTCGGGGGGGGGGGGGGCGGACACTGTTAAAAGTATATATTTTCTATATAAATTATATAAATTTCATTTCGTTCGGGGGGGGGGGGGGGTAAAAAATTTTCCCCCTTCCCCGAAGAGATGCCTGGAAGAAACTCTGCTCTCTCTCCTTATCTATATATGAATATATATATATATATATATATATATATATATATATATATATATATATATATATATGGTAGTATAAGAACAGATGCTATGTCGTCAAACACACGTAAATTGAAACATCAGTAGGAAGACCGTTCTATGTGAATCGGTTATTCTAGAAACTATGTTCTAAAGGTTAATTATTTCGGCTTTTTTTTTTTTAATCCGCATCTTTTGATGCAGAACAGAACATACGATCTTAATACGTTTTTTTACATTGAATTTTACATATTTTTTAACACAATCGAATGCTTAAAAAAAAACAGTAGGCTACATTATTACACATTTTATAAACAAAAGATACTTCGACTCACCGAAAGTTCGCTAGATCTAGTTTTAACGCTATCTCTGTTGTCTGTTCAAGAGCCGTTTTATCTTGCATGCAGGTGTTAAAAACTGCATTCAGATCTTAGACGGACCGAGCTTAAAACCTGTTTTGTCCAACCCCATTAACGTTAAACTACATGTAGCCTTTACTGAGGTTTATTCATCTGTCTTGTAGACAGGTGTTTGTGTAAAAAGAAGAAAAACAAAGTCCATTTTAATTTGTTTGTTGTTTTTTTTTTATGCAAACAAAAACAGGATTTTGTAACACAGTTATTGTCAAGAGAATTCAAATGTTAATTTTCCGTGTATATAATCCAAAAATAAAAAAAAAAAATAAAGTTGTTTCTTTACATTCTTGACGGAGTGGTCTAGCGGTAGAGAGCTGGATTGCTCAGCCGTAAGTCACGAGTTCGAATCCTGGTTCAAGTCAGTAGACCGTCCCTGAGTCCACCCAACCCTGAAGGGTACCTAACTCACGTTAGGGAAAGTAAAGGCGGCTGGGCCACACTATCTCTTCATATGCCGAGGTCACAGAAACAAGTGAACTCTACTTCACTTGCCCCATAGACCGTCAGGTTTGAAAGGGAAACTTTACTTACTTTCTTTTTACTTTACATTCTTGTAAAGTAGACTAGGAGGATAAGAGGGAAAGGAAAACGTTTGTGTTTGTTACAAGCTGATTGAGGTACGCGTTAAGCTGCAATAAATGACTCTACGAATAAGACTGAAACATAATGAAACATCTTAATCTAACATTTCTCTCAAGTGTAGCTCGTCGGTTCCTTGGTAAAACAGCAAATGTTTAAACTTTTTTATGCATAAAAATTACATTAATAATCTTTCTTTGGTGCCATAACGCGACTAAAGTAAATCCATGTTATGATTTTGTGTGTGTGTGTCTTTGGCAGAGGCGTAGCGAAGAGGGGGGTGGGGGGCGTGGGGGACACTTGCCCGAATGGGACAAATGCCAGAATGGACACTTGCCCGAATGGGACAAATGCCCGAATGGACACTTGCCCGAATGGGACAAATGCCCGAATGGGACAAATGCCCGAATGCCACTGTAGACCTAGACCAGTTGTAAAATCTGGTATGGATCGAAAGCATGGATGTTTTTCAAACGCCTAAATGAGAACCAACTTACATTGTACAATAGAAAAAGTATTATTTTCTTGTTTTGTATAGTTTCTTTATAGCTGTTTATGTACAGAGTTTCTTCCAGGCATCTCTTCGGGGGGCGAACCCCCCCCCCCCCCCCCCCCCCCCCGAAACATTTTTACCGCCCCCCGAACGAAATGAAATTTATATAATTTATATAGAAAATATATGCTTTTAACAGTGTCCGCCCCCCCCCCGAAGAAAGTCTACCCCCCCCCCCCCCCCCCGAAAATTTCAAGTGCCCCCCCCCCCCCGTAGAAAAAAGTCTGGAAGAAACACTGTTTATGTAGTGTATTATTATATACTTAAAAAAGATCATTAAGTAGTTTTGTCCAAATGTTTGTTTGTTAACTATCAGTGACACGTTTTGATACTTAAAATAGAACTCCTGGGCGCCCAAATCAATCGGGTACCCCCGAGGAAACGTACACCAATGCCGGGGCGCCAAATGACTCCCACATAGAGAGACACAGAGTTCATTTGAAGGTATAGTGTGGTCAGCCGCCTTTAGCTGGTTAGACGTTCTACTGACTTTAACCTGGATTCGTACTCGAGACTCTCGGGTTAGCAGTCTAGCTCTCTACCGCTAGGCCACGCCGTCCCATGAAGACGCTCAAGTCAAAGTCAACTAAGGCAAGAACGTGAAGAATTTTCATTTGATAATAAAAGAAAATCTTACCGTAACAATGATTTGTACTCTACTTAGTTATGCGTACGGCAGGCTTTTTAAATAAAAATAAAATGCGTAGCGAAGACTGGTGCTACGCTAGGGCATCAACATGGCGGCGTATTCAGTATCACGTGCTTTTAGTCACGTGTTTGTAAGGGGTTTTCTGACTCATAAAATTATCTGGTGAAAATACCGCCACTGACATTAATACAGTCGATTGTTTTTATAATTTCTTGCCTCATTGACAAAATACTCTCAACATCAACTGAGTAATTTTGATTTTATTTTGCACAAAATAATTACCGTTCTAACAATGCACAATTTCAACATTTTCGCAGTTTGTAAAATAACAATTGCACTTAAAACAATGCACACACTTGCAATAATTTATTACAATACAACAATTAAAGCATTAACACATTTAAACGATCTAGTTAAGTTTTAAAGCGGCAAAAAAAAGAGGTATCAGAAAGATAACCAATCTATAAAGTAAGCCCACTCTCTATTCTCTAGTTACTAACGATAATAGAACCTTAGCTGCAGCTATTGGGGTGGACTACACCGCCGGGATATTGGGGAAAAGTCTCTAGAAGAATCAGAGGCGTAGCGAGGGGAGGGGGGCGGGGGTGCGGACCGCACCGGGTGACACCATTTAGAGGCGTGACACCAAGGCAAAAAAATAGCAAAATATATAGAGAAAAATGATAATTCCACTTAATTAAGTGATTAATTTGAGTGTTAAATAGTATTTTAAGAGGTGCAAATCGAAAGTTTGAGGGGGGTGCAAATCAAAAGTTTGAGGGGGGGGGGGGGGGGTGCAAATCGAAAATTGAAAGTTTCTCCCGGGAAGGGTCGCTACGCCTCTGAGGGGTGATACCATTAAGTGTCGCACCGGGTGACACCCGACCTCGCTACGCCACTGAGAAGAATATCACTGCGGGGCGAAGAGAACGGAGCTGTAACAATGTCTATTTTCTTCTTCTTCGTTCTCAATTTTTAATGTAGAGATTCCCTTCAACACAATTAAGTATTGCGTATTTTAAAGCCCGGTCGCGTGGATTTCATTAAAATAAAATTGTAAGTTTAGCTACATTCTACATGGCTTATGATACCATTTGGATATAATGCACAATGAAAAATTTTAGTTGGTGGGGAGGCGGGGGGGGGGGGGGGTGGAGCGGTTTTCATTATTTCCTTGGTCGCTTCGACAGCCCAGCCCACCCTTAGCTGCCGGCAAGTTGGTAATTTTTAAAATCCTTATACAATTGTATTGAAATAGTTCGGCATGAAATCATCGTACTGAACTAATGCACCTGGGCCCGGATCAGGGGAGATGACTCGGAGAATGTCAGTGTTGAACAGTTTGGCAGTTAAAATCCCTAACGCTGACTGATCAAATCTGAAATTTGTGCAAAGAAAAAAAAAATATAAAATATTAAACTGTCGGATTTTTGCAAAGAAAACAATTTAAAAAAACAAACGCTCTAAAAAATAACAAGTAATTATATTTTTTTTAAATAATAATAATTACAAACGTTTAATAACTAGTTTTTATATAACTATGCAATAAAAAGAAGGAAATAATTAATTTTCATAAAATATATGTTATTGTACTACTATGTACATAATTATACAGAAAAGCGTGGGTCGCTAAATAATTTTTTTAGTAAGGGTACTAATTGATTCTATAACAACCCACTTTTTTCTATGAAAATCAGTTAGTTTAACTTTCTCCGATACAAAGTATAGAGGAAGTATTGTAACAGTGATCGTGTAGAAAAAAAAATCGAGACTCCCAGAGTCAGAAAAACTTTTTGTAATCTTGTCCGTCTGCCTTTCTACCTGCCTGTCTGCGCGCACGTGAACACGATAATTTTAGTACCGTTTGACTAAAGTTTGCGAAATTTCATTTATAAGTGTTACATCAAACTTGTAGTTTTTATCATCTTTTCAGCGTTTTACAGTAGGACTTACTCCCCTTTCGGTTACTTAAAATCATATAACTTGAGTAATGTTTTACACAAAGTTGTAAAAATTAATGTATTCTTAACATTCATTTAATTTTGTACTCCTTCGATACCTACTTGTATTTAAAATCGTTCATGCGTGAACACTACGTAAAATCTAAAATTGCACAGCGTATTTCATAAGCCAGAATTCTGAACCATTTTCAGTCACCACCTAGTCAATAACTATTAGAAAAAAAAATGGCATCAGTGAACTCTGTAGATAACGACGTATGATGTAACATACCTGTGACACCTATGGTACGCCACAGGTTTTATACAGTTTATCACTAAATCTGGATCCACTGGACACATACACTCAGACACCAAAGCACATTTGGCCCATGGCTCAAGAAGAGCCCGGATGTTGCCGATGTCGTTCCTGTAGATCCCCACAGCAGCCGAAAGCTCAGGAAACGGGTCAAATGCGCATGGCAGTTCCCCGAAGTAATCAAAAGTCTGAATTTGAAAAAAAAAAAAAAACTTTTTCATTTTACATTTTTTTCGGCAGCCTGATATTTAAGTTTATTTGGACAGTTGTAACGGTAACTATAAACTCATATCTTCTGTTTCTACACCTCTGAAGACATTGTGGCAATTTATATAACGAATTTAGTTCGTTTAATACGGGATACACCCTTCTTTTTGTCTTCCCGTATACAAAGTATAGAGTAAGTATTGTAATCTTGCGAAAAAAATCGAAATCTAAATCGAGATTTTCACAAATCTCGACGTTTTACACATCACTGAGTCGGAAAAACAGAGTTTTGTAATTTTGTCTGTAATCTATGTGTGTTTATGTGTGTATGTGTCTGTGTGAGTCTGTGTGTGTCAGTGTGTGTCTGTGTGTGAACACGATAACTTGAGTACCATTACAGTTCTGTTACATATACAGATATTGTATCGAATACGTAGTTTTGTTTCAACTTTTGAACGATTTCCAGTTACCTTAGGTGGTTCTTTACTTTATTATAACTTGAGCACTGTTTCAGGTTGTAAGACGACAATTCGTAGACAAGTAAACATGCTATTTTTCAATTACTTTGAACCTTTTTAGTGATTTCTGATAACCGGAAGTGGTACTTTAGTCTATGTCTTGATTCTATAAAGCTAATAACTTGAGTGCTATTTCAGCTAGGTAGACGGAATTTTAAACATAGATATAAGATCTGATTCTCGTGATTCTGAGTGATTTTCGGTGAACGGAAGTATGACTACGTAATTTCAAATTTCTGAAAAAACATTACTTCTACTAGACTGATTTCTTCAATCTTTTTACGTAGGTCTAGACTCGATAACACTTAATTGGGACATGTATTTGACTGAACAATATGCTTTGTTAACTTTTTAATAGGCAATCAATGTTTTCTTTATAAAGCACACATTTTCCGATCTACTGTAGGCCTACACAGTTTGTTTACTTTCATTAGATGCGCATTCTTTTCTTTTTACTTTCTCGTATATACGAAGTATAGAGAAAGTATTGTAATCGTGCAAAAAAAAAAATCGAGATTTTTCCAAATCTTGACATTTTACACCTTACTGAGTCGGGAAAACATAATTTTGCAATCTTGACCGTATGTCTGTGTGTGTGTGTATGTGTGTGTGTGTGTGTCTTTAAAAAAACACGATAACTTGAGTACCGTTACAGCTAGGTTAATAAAATTTCATATATAAGTATTTTATCAAAATCGTAGATCCATATCAACTTTTGAGCGATTTCCGATAACCAGAAGTGGTACTTTTTCTACTTTGAATGTTTCAAAAGCCTATAACATGAGTACTATTTGAGATGGATAAATAAAATTTAACATGTAAAGATAAGATCTAATTCTCTGTCGAATTTTGAATAATTTCCGTTGACCGGAAGTAGTAATTTTTGCTATTTTCGATTTCTCAAAAAACGCATAAGAATTTATAAAGTACTAATAATATTCCGCACCATTTTGCACGTTTTATTGGCGTTCACTTGGTGTGCGATTCCTTTTTTATACGAGATTTTATTCTATTTTTAAAAAGTTTAAGAATTTAAAATGGATTTATAGTCATGTCTATATTCCGAGTTGCCATTCCCTGTTGTTTCATATAAGAATATTCGAGAATGTTTAGGGGAGATCACTCCCAGTTTATTTAAAATACGCGAATATCTACTATTAAAATAAAATTGTTTTATAAGAGAATGTTTAGGGGAGATAACTCCCGCTAAATCTATATATATAATTCTCTTCTGGGAGCCGTTAGAAAACAAGCTGCAAGCGCCTCCTTGCAGTCCCCTCTCTTTCTCTCTATCACTATCACTACCACCCCCACCCCCACATTTTCTGGTGAGCTGTGGTCACGCTGTTTACATTTTACAATCATAGAGACGGGTTTGGTGACGGCTATTAGGGGCAGATAATTTAGTTTGAAACGATTTTAAGCTTAGAGGAGGTAACTAAGAGGAGGCTGCTTTCACGTGGGGGGAGGGGATTTAGTTTTTTTAAGCAAATATTTTCAGTGGCAGCATTGGTACTGTCGAATTCACAAATTATAAATTACTGAAAAGTAGAAAAAAAAAACAACTAAATAGCGGCGTATGGTACGCAGCGGGTCAGCTCGTGTTGAATAAACATATTATGTCTGTTCACGCTTAAAAAAACGATACAGTCTGTAACATATCTAAGATACATACATATGTTTCCTATTTTCGTTTTTATTCTTTTAAAATACTACACCCCATTTTCAAGTCGATTCACACGAATCAGTTTTAAGCCTAGCACCGTTACTCCTTATTTGAGACCCTTCCATACCTCTCACTAATCAGTTACCTGTTTTAAGGTATGAACTGGAATCCTTGCCACTGTGGGGTAACGGAACAATTGCAATCCAACGGTAGAAGCCCGCTTCATCACATTCACAATTTTTTTGGTCCACCTTACTGACGAATCTTGATAGATCAGGAGTTTTTTTGCCTTTTCAATTGTTGCCTTTTGCAATACATATAAAAATTGTCATAAATAAATATAATAGATATATATATATATATATATATATATATATATATATATATATATATATATAGGCCTATATATATATACAAATAAATAAATATATATATATATATAGGCCTATATATATAGGCCTATATATATATATATATATATATATATATATATATATATATATATATATATATATATATATATATATATATATATATATATATATATTCTGTCCGGGAACAGTAATATTAGGTCTTTAATATTAGGCTACTACTGAAAATATATGCGTATTTTTATATACATATTTTAAGTTAGTACATAAACGCCATTAATTTCGAAAGCTTAAAAAAAAATATCCTACCCTCACTATTATCGGCTTCCATGAATAGCAAAAGTTTTTTTTTAGATGTGGATGAAACTTTTCGCTTGGGAATGTTACCACTGTACACTTGCAATACTTTTCTGTCTGTTCAGTTACATGGAGAAAAAAAATAGGTAACAAAAGACACACTTATAAATGTTGTAAAAAGTCTTATAATCGTCTTAGGTAAGTTATTCAAGGACAACCAGATAACAACTGTTTTATTGTTTTTATATATTTATGCAGTGGCGTAGCGAGGTCGGGTGTCGGGTGTCATCCGGTGCGGCATACCCCCCCCCGCCCCCAGAGGCGTAGAGACCCTTCCCGGGGACAAACTTTCAAATTTTCGATTTGCACCCCCCCCCCCGTCGAACTTCCGATTTGCACCCCCCTCTCAAATTTTTCTCTATATATTTTGCTATTTTTTGCCTTGGTGTCACCCCCTAAATGGTATCACCCCCGCCCCACCCCCCCCCCTCGCTACGCCTCTGTATTTATGTACTATGCGAAAATACCAAACCCCAATCCCAAATCGAAGTCTAGACCTATATCTTAACCTAATCCTAACCTTCAGAAAAAACCAAAACCTAAGCATTCACCTCAGCCTAAAATTAAGCCCAACCCCAACCCTAGACATTAGTTTAAGCCTAACCATAACCTTATCACTAACCCTTGCACTAACCCTAGCATACAACCCTAGCACTAATCCTAGCTCTATCCATTACCCTAACTAGATCTTAAGCTATGATTGGAGGGGGGGTGGCTAATATCTTTCTGGGCGGGTTGGGGAGGGGGATTAATCGACTGGCGGGAAATTGACAGGGGTAATTACTCCAGGGGATAATTTCGGGGTAGGTGGGGGAATGGATTTGGGGGGGGGGGTATTTGACGGGGGGACAACAATGATTATAAAACACTGACGAAAACATAAGAAAAGAAAATCGAAACTTTCATACCTAAACCAATACACCCTGATCAGCAAAATATCATACCAGGTGCAAACACCAAAAGCTACCTGCACTTAATTAGAGACATCATGCATTACATCACACAGAAGGAAACACAACTAGCATTCTTAGTATCGACCAACAGCCTTTAACAGTGTAGATCATACATGATTAATGAAAACAATGGATGCTTACAATATATAATCCTATTTTATAACAACAATCGAAATAATTGAAAACAATGCACATATTCATTTAATAAAATAATTTACAACATAATCACCCGCGCAATTGTTTACATAAATCAGTCAGACAAGGATGTACTTTAACTCCCCTACTATAGCCTACATTCTAGTCCTAGTACCGCTACTGGAAAACATTTGACATTGCAACTTGATTCAAGGTCTGCGCTTTCCAAACACGGCAGGCAAGAAAATACTTGCATACGCGGACAACACAGCTTTCGTGTACAAACAAAATAAAGCGGGAGTGATCTCCCCTGGACTTCCTCGAATATTCTTGCTTAACACTGCGGAAGACGGTAACTCGAGATATAGGAATGATTTTCAATAAATTTAATTTTTTTTATTAAATTTCATAAAAAACGTTTTAATGACAAGCTTTTATGTAATAATGCTCTAAAAAGTAGAAAATAAATAATACACTCCTATTTAAATTACTAAAGCATTATTGAAGTAGATACACACAAAATAGGTCTATATCATTTTTTAACACTACAAGAAACACTATCAAACACAAGAGCTAGTTGGGCCAAACATGCAAGACAGACAAGTTTATTTAGAATGTTGGCTCGTACAAAGAGCACAGCAAAGCTTGTAAACATATACAAACACCAATCAAACAGTCAAAACAAACAACGCCATCACGCGTATTTTGACCAACATGACTAGACAAAGAACTGAAGACAAAAACTTATGAAGAGTGTTAGAAATTGACTGTTTATAAATCGACTATATTGAGGAGTACTGCTAGTATATGGCTAGTACAGAAGGAAGAATGTTTCATTTGATATGACTCATTTTACACTACATATCTATGATGAATCTCATAAGAATATGTTTGATGGATCCCACATTTTTTTTCAGCTCTGTCCCTAAGCTTATTCACAAAAAAATGCCCTTCTATTTTTATTTGTTTTTTTTTTCCCATTCTTCACCAGGCTCCTCTCCACTCCCCACAAAATTCTGAATCATTTAATTTATTACTGATATTTTCTTCAGGTTTACAAAAAATTAAAATTAGACGTTTTGTATTATATATTATATTTATATAAGTAAATCAAAGAAAGTACATGTCAAAAAGATACCACTGCATATATATATATATATATATATATATATATATATATATATATATATATATATATATATATATATATATATATATATATATATATATATATATATATATATATGTATATATATGTATATATATATATATATATATATATATATATATATATATATATATATATATATATATATACATGAAAAATATATACACACATACTTTTGTTCTCTCCTCCTCTGTGAGCCCAATATCAAACAACACAACTGTAAGATTATGAACCAATGGGAACACAACGGTGTGGATGTTATAAAACATGGCTTGCATAGCGTCGTAATGATTGGACGAGCTGGCTGAAACAATGATGACGTCACTTTCCGGTATTGATTTTGCCATAGACAAAACATTCTCAGACTCTTGGCGTGTTAGGGTTAAGTTGGCAGACGATAGGATCTCAAGCAGCCGCTGTTGGGGGCTTGAGCTCAATGGTTTGGAACATGAACTTGTGCAAGCTGTAATTGTATTTAAAATTGTATTGTTAACCTCTATCAAATTGTACGGAACTTAATGTTATGTTTATGTTTGCGTGTTTATAGAAAGCTAGGCATACTGTCTATCTTCGCTTACGATTTTTTTAAAATGAAATTTTGACTGATTCATTTTTTGGTCATTGCATGATCGGTGTATTTCTTAAGTTGAAACAGTAATTTTTTTAATTAAAGAATCGCTGGTATAATATTTTATAAGTTATTACTCGTAAGGTAAATTAAAACTATAGATATAGATCAAGGTACATACACTGACAACGCCACAGACACAAACACAAACACGGACAACTATATTTCTATTTATTATGCTGTCTATCCGTCTCCCTATCCGTCTATTCATCCGTATGTCCGTTCATCTATCCTTCCGTCCATACGTCCGACCATCCACCCTTCTATCTATCTATGATAGCACTTTAAGCTTCCGCTCAAGTATACTATTATCCTAGCAACATATGTAGAAACTACTAGTTGCAAATATAAAAAAAATTATTACCTGCTGAAGTCTTGTCGCAGGCATTGGTATAAGTTCCCGAGTATCCTCCGAAGACTGCCAATTAATATAATAGTGTAAATTATATATATATATATATATATATATATATATATATATATATATATATATATATATATATATATATATATATGTATATATAAAGCAATGTATGTGGGTCTGTCTGTGTATCTTTTATGCATTACAACACCTTTCATCAGGCAACCATGAAACTTTGGGAAGTTGTAGAGAATAATCATGGAGAGACTTCTGCAAAAAAAAATTTCAAATTCGCAGGCCTTGCGCCCCGGCAGGCTGCGATTTTTTTTCTCTAAATCTAATATATAAAGTTCAATTCTGTATGTTTGTATGTTTGTAATCTTTTTTTTTTTTTTTTTTTTTTTTATGTTTGTAATCGAGGATTACAAACATACAAACATATTACAAATGAATTTAAGAAAAAACAAAAAAACGAAACCTCGATGGATTCAAGTGTTAGATTAATAAAGTGCTCATGGTCTAAATTTATGAGTTAAAAAATTACTATTGAAAGTCTTTCTAAACAATTTTCATTTTATATACTTAGAATAATAACTTTCAATTATGAACATTACACAAAATTAAAAAAGTGTATCAACGTTTATAAAATTTATAAAATTGTGTCTGAAATGTTTTTGCATTTTGTCCTTTAGTTCTCATAACGTGCCTTGATTTAGAAAACACAGTTACTTCCCTTTAAAAAAACATTAAATCGGGGAAAGAAATAATTTACTTTATATTACTTTGTTTTTGGTGTTAGGAAGAAATTAATTATATAATTAGCGGGGATTGATTAAGTGCAATGTCGTTGGTATTTTTAATACTGCCTTTTATTTATTCTATACACTGAACATACTGTTTACTAATTATTTTTTAAAATCAATAACATTTAATAAGCCAGGTCCGACAAATTCTATATGTTTATTTCTTTTCGTTTACGGATAAGCTTGGAGTATTATACTTTTGTTCACTAAATTGAAACAGGCGCGTCCAGCGGCGCCCCTGCACGGTTCGATTTCGCGCCCGGGGCTATCATGTCAGCGCTATGGTGCATAATTTCGTTTTAAAAAGTGCGATAGACTATGGATAACAAAGGTTACTATAGTCTTTAAGTGAATCAAATCCGGACGTCCTCCGGCACCCCGACAGGGTGCTATTTGGCGCCCCGGGTCTTCGCTTGTTCGCTATGGTACCTACGTTTGCGTAAGTGAGTTCAAAGACTATAAATAGGTTGGGTACTATAGTCGTTTACTACGTTGAATCAGGCGGTTACGCCGCACGTCGTCATGTTGCGATTCGGCGCCCCGGGCTAGACTGTGGACACTTTGAGTTTATCTTTGCGTTTGTGTTTTCTTTGTGTTTGAGTTTGGGTTTTCGTTTGTGGTTGTGTTTGCGTTTGGATTTCGGTTTGGGTTTGTTTTCGTTTGCTTTTTACTTTCTCGTATATACGAAGTATAGAGAAAGTCTTGTAATCGTGCACAAAAAATAAATCGAGATTTTTACAAATCTCGACGTTTTACACTTCACTGATACGTAAACACATAATTTTGCAATCTTGTCCGTATGTCTGTGTGTTTGTCTGTCTGTCTGTGTGTGTGTGTGTGTGTTGGTGTGTAAACACGATAACTTGAGTACCGTTACAGCTAGGTTGATGAAATTTCATATATAATTATTTTATCAAAATCGTAGATCCGTGTCAACTTTTGAGCGATTTCCAATAACCGGAAGTGGTACTTTTTTACTTTGAATTTTTCAAAAGCCTATAACTTGAGTATTATTTCAGATAGATAAATGAAATTTCACATGTAAGTAAAAGATCTAATTCTCTACCTTGTGTTAAATTTTGAGTAATTTCCGTTGACCGCAAGTAGTAATTTACGCTACTTCCGATTTCTCAAAAAACGAATGTAAATTTTTAAAGCACTAATAATATTGCGCACTTGGTTTGCAATTCTTTTGTCAACGAGATTTTATTCTATTTTTAAAAAAATTAAGTTTTAAAAAATGGATTAAAAATCATGTCTATAGCCCGAGTTCCCATCCCCTGTTATTTTATAAAAGAATATTCGAGAAAGTTTTGGGGAGATCACTCCCGGTATATTTTCTTTGCGTTTATGTTTTCTTTGTGTTTGTGGTTGTGTTTGTGTTTGCGTTTGTGTTTTCGTTTGTGTTTGTATTTGTGTTATGTTTGCGATGTTTGTTTTTTTTTGGTGTGTTTTGGTTTTGTTTGGTTGTGGTTGGGTTTGTGTTTGCGTTTGGATTTGATTTCGTTTGCTTTTTTTCTTTGCGTTTTGTAGTGTTTGTGTTTTCTTTGTGTTTGTGGTTGGGTTTGTCTTTGCGTTTGTTTTTGTGTTTTCGTTTGTGTTTGTTTTGTGTTAGTGTTATGTTTGCGTTTTTTGTGTGTTTTGGTTGGTTGTGGTTAGGGTGGGCAATACCGGGTAAATGCTGATTACTAAGCACACAAGTTATGGCCAAAGCCCGAAGAGCTTTGCACTGAAAGAGTATTTCGTACATTGGCCGGCCAATGCGCGCACTGGCCGGGATGTCCTGGCCAATATCATAACTGGATTAAATTGTGATCGCGTTTTCATTATTCTGGGTGCGGTTTCATTGTGGGTAACGTGTTGTTTGGCTCTCGCTTGTATAGCATTCTATATGCAATGCGACATGGACCAAAAGGACCGTCAGATCAGACATAGGCCTACCAGGTGGCTGTCAAAATAAATAATCCAAATCCTAATGGAAAAGAATTTGTGAATCAAGTTTTTTTCTGAACTAAAGAACATGTGGCATTAACTTAAACTAGTTCAGAGAAAACCAAGGCATAGCCAAAGCCAATGTTCAGTAGAACGTGCGAACTAAGATGTTCAAAACATGATGATGACAAGGATGCAGACAAATGAAGCAGCTTATTGGGCTGAGAGTCTTAAATTCATTCAATTTATGAAAAACCGTAATTTTCATCAAGGAATCCAACAATCGCCATACGAAACCATTTTTGGGTGCAAAGCATAAGTGGGACTTAGCACTTCAAATATACCAAGAGAGGCTCTCAATAATTTAGCTACTGAAGAAGATCTTGAGAACATTGAACAAGAAATGGAGGTTGCCATAAATGCAACATCTGCTGCCGTGGCGCAATGCCCAGACCAGCTGCGTTACAATAATAAGGCCAACAAATTCTGTGTAGTTTGTGAAAAATATTGTAGTGCAGCCCATTCTTGTGGATCCTGCGGCAACGATGTCCATGCAATATGCGGAATAGCCGATGAAGCAGAATAGGGGTATGGAGGGAACATTACTTTCAGAATCTGTCACAATAAACAAGAAACCATGGACAAGAGGTCAGCATCTCATACTAGCTTGCAAACTTAAGGTGCCAAGATGCTAAAAAATTTAAACAAGCTGAAGTGGGAGATACTGGTCGCATCCGTATACCAGATGTTGACAGAGGTCGCGGTTATCCTCGAAGCAGTAGCGTACGCAGGGGGGGGAGCAGGGGGAGCTGCCGCTCCCCCTCTGGCCATTTTTAGCAAAGTGGCGCCTTTTTGGAAACTTTTAAACTCAAAGTTTTAAACATTGATATTTGTTAAAAAATTATCTTTGGTCGGCACATATGAAACGTAAATCTCTGTGAATATTGTTTTTGCAATTACCAGTAAAAGGTGTGTGAGCAATATAGTGATCTAACCCATACCTTCTCATTATGTCAAAAAATTATCTTTAAAGAACACTAAAAGTCAGTAGCTAATTAAAAAGAGCATGATCTAAAATGTAAGACCGATAATTTAGTTATATGTAGGCTATTATTCCGAATCTTATACATCTATATTTAAAAGCTGAGTTTTATACCAACTCTGATTAAAAAAACTTTCATTATGCTGTAAAAGTTTAGCATTTATGATTACAATATATTTAATTCTGATTGTAGATAAAATATTTTTGTAAAAACGAATAGTGTTAAACTACTTTATTAGATTCTTAAGTAGTTATTGATTTGTTTTGATATTTATAATAAAATATGTAGACATATACATATTTATATTAAGATATTGATTATTTCCCCTTTTCGCTAGTCTTAATATAAGTCCCAGGAATTATTATGCATTTTTTTTACAAGGATTACGAAACAGATTATGCCGTTTATTGTTTTTGGTTCTAGTGTGATTATATATATATATATATATATATATATATATATATGTTTAGTATGAAACCATTTTTTTTTGTTTCATCGGCCTACATTGTGTTTTTTTTTATTTCTACAGAGTGCTAATTTAAATTTATTTTACATCATATCAAAGTAATATCATACAGCTGATATATATATATATATATATATATATATATATATATATATATATATATATATATATATATATATATATATATATACTTATATAAGAAGATATTACAAATTCGGCGCCTTTTTTTGCAATTTCCGCTCTCCCTACACCGAAAACCTGGATACGCCTCTGCCTCGAAGCGTCATTGCAGTTGTCATGAGCGTCGAGCGCGCTTTCTACAAGCTAGGAACGGTACATGGTGTATTTAAACAACTATATGCTAGAAGTGAGTTTTCAAATCTTCACTAAAAACTGCTCTCATTGTCGCCCGTTGGCACTGAGGTAAATCACTAAGAACCATCGCAAATTCACAATCACTGACCGGCAGCTAAGGCTACATTTACTGCAATTGCACAACCTAGTTCACAACAAATCGCTGAAACGTAAAAATAACAAGCTACTATGTAATCTAAATAATAATCAACTAGGCCTAAGACTTAATTTTTATGATCCTTACGGTATAAAAAAAAACAAAATCTGCTCATGATCTTCTAATTCGGACTTCGACCGGTCGTCCCTAGCCAGATGATCTTCTAATTCGGACTGGCCGGCCAAAGGCCGAAATCAAGAGCCATTTCAGACTTTGGCCGGTCCACCATGGCCAGTGCGTGGATTGGCTGGCCAAAAGCCGAAATGAAGTAAAGTTTCGGACTTTGGCCGATCAATGAGAGGCTATATTGGCCAAAACGCGCATTGGCTGGCTAATGCGCGTTTTGGCCGACTTCGGGCTTTGACCGTAACATATATATATATATATATATATATATATATATATATATATATATATATATATATATATATATATATATATATATATATATATATATATATATTTGTTTCATATTTCTTTATTAAAAACGTTTATCGTAAAAATACATCTGAATTAAACTAAGTACCTAACACAAACATCACAATATATTAAATTTTAATGGCAGCCCACCATTTACCCTATTCTGATTATATAAATAAAGTATAAAATGTACACAAAATTGAAACAGTTATTCCAAAATTTTCAAACCTCTGAAATTTTCTGCAATGCAGCCAAAAATTTGATTAGCATTAATCAGACACACTATTATTGCAAACAGGCTGGAAGCAAGCAATATATACTTCTTTCGAGACCATATGGACTTAAAATAACCTGTTGAGTAATGAAATATTTAATTATATGTTTTGTAGATGATTTAAAAATAATTCACTCGCTATTTGTTTAAGGAAAATAAAAAGATAAATGTTTTTTTTTTATATAAAAAATACAATCTAAAAACTTTAAACTTGATAATGTTGTATTTATTTGGGCCAACTTAGATCTATATATTTTATCAAAATTTAGAGTCAAAGTGGATATTTTTAGGAACAAAGAAAAAAGAATATTTGAATACAATGAAAAATAGCTTTCTACATTCCTAGAAGAAATGACTGAAGGCCGTTTATCAAAAAGAAATTTGATATTTTACAAAATAATTATTTTGTGAATTTAAAAAAAATGTAGCCTATAAAACTAATTTCATCCGATTTTCATCAAAAACAATTCTAAAACTCACAATTTTTTAACAAGTGAAAAACAAGCCGAAACTTTCTACTACTTTATAGATACATATGATCGTAATATACCGTGGCCTTTAGAAGTGTTGCTGATGAGTATATTTGGAGTTACACTGATGATTTTCCCGAGTTCTATGCCGTAAAATTGACAAAACGGAGAAAATCTAAAATGAAGCTTTTTTGACTCAATATTTTATCATATAAACGTATGTATTTGCAACATAATGTATACATTCTTAAATTAATTACTTTTCTGATAATACTATTTAGGAAAACAGCAGCTTACACCGTTTAAAAAAAACGTTTTTTTTTACCAACCTTCACTAGATGTCAAAATCACCACACACACAAAAAAAATAAGATAAACAAAAATGATTCTAGATTAAAATAATTTATACTTTTTACGAATGTTGAATACTAGTCCCCTCTTAAAAAGCTATTACAAAGTTTATTAATTTAAAGGCATGGTTGTACAAGTTTAGATCACAATGCATATCTATTTGCAAAAGCTTGCAAAAATAATAATAAACTATAAAAAAATAATAATAATAATAAAAATAATAATAAATTATTAGCTGTAGAATAAATTTTGCTTGAAGATGAGTATGAAATTCGATTTTTTAAATGAAATAGTCATGTGATATTTGATCAGTTGCAGCGGTCTCATACACATACAACTCAGAATATTTGTAAAGTAAATTTTACAAAAAGTATTTTATGTTACCGTTTTAAAATTATTTCGGATTTAATATTGAGGTTTAAAAAGTTACTTACTGAGCAATACTTGTACAAACATTTTATGATTACTTTACTTTACTTTACTTTACTTTGCAAATAATTTATTTTGTTTTCGCTTGTAAAGTTATGAAACGAAATACGTGCGTTTATACTACTTTAGATTTCGACTAGCTTTTTCATCTGATCAAATGCAGGTCAGCTTTTGAAAAGAGCTAATATGTAAAAACCAACAGCAAACCTGCAACAGAAATTCTAAACCAAGCCGTCAATGTCACGTTGCGTCTCATTTGAATCTTTTCAAAATGAAAGGGTCTTTTATTAGTTAACTGAAAAGAAAAAATGAAAAATAAAACAGCCATTTAGAGTAATACGTGACGCACATGGACGGAACAAGGCGTTTGATATCAGCTGAATGTTTCGAGATTTTTACCTGTGCGTATGAGTGTGTGTGTGTGTGTGTGTGTGTGTGTTTGTGCTTGTGTGTAATTGTGCTCAATGAGATGGATTGGTGCACGAGATCGAAAGGTCCCTTTGGATATGGATCAAGGGGTGGGGTGGAGTTGGGTGGCGGGGGGAAAACCAGACCAGTTGGCATAAAGATTATTTAAGGGCTGCTATTTTACGGTAAGCTTCTCTTCTGACTGGGCTGAATTGCTACGTATTGGATGTTGTAGCATATAGTGGCTTTATTAATCACTTTGTATATGATCGATGCAAGCAAAATAAAACAATGTATATATATATATATATATATATATATATATATATATATATATATATATATATATATATATATATATATATATATATATATATATATATATATATATATCGCAATAGTGCTCACAGGAGAGCGGGTACGCCTAATCGCCCCCTGTTGGGTCGCCGGAGGACGCGTCTGATTCGATATAAGGAACGATTATTGTTGTCGGTGTTTCTTCCAGACCTTTTTCTCCGGGTGGGGGGGGGGGGGGCACTTGAAATTTTCGGGGGGTGGGCGGTAGACTTTCTTCGGGGGGCGGACACTGTTAAAAGTATATATTTTCTATATAAATTATATAAATTTCATTTCGTTCGGGGGGGTGGGGGGCGGTAGAATAGTTTTTTTTTTTGGGGGGGGGGGGGGTCTTGACCCCCCCCCCCCCCCACCGAAGAGATGCCTAGAAGAAACTCTGATTGTTGTCCATCGTGCCTTTAGTGTAATGGCTTTTGTTTAAAATGAACTTAGGCGCCATAGTACTGACAGCGTAGCCCGGGGTGATCGAGTCACGTAATGGCCGGGGCGATCGCATAAAACATATTGAAATATATAAATCGCTAAAATAAAGGCAACATCTAGTAGGCAATTTACAGACGTTTATTTCTCTACCACAGATAGGAATAAACAGTCAAGCAAACACTTATTCTAGCGCACACATTTGACAAGAGTCCCGGTTCCTCGTTTACCTTTGTCCGTATTCACACCGTCGTGCCTTTTTAACGGTGACATTTTGACAGGTCCTATTCAACGCGAATCGGGCAAAAGTATTGACGTGTCCATGCGAGACCATACGCTGTGATCGATTTATTGCACCGCTCGTATGGCGTAATAAAATGCGTAACATTAACAATGAACGTCCTGAGGAGTTGAAAAGTTTAAGCAGTATTTTGCCTTTAAAAAAAACCATTGAGCCTTGCGAGCCAAAGTATTACCCAGAATGTAAAAAGGTCTGCGTTGGTTTCGACGATACTATAAATAGATAATTAAATTAATTATTTTAAGTTAAATTATATAATTTAAATGTGATGTATACTTTAAGAAGTATTAAAAATATTACTTCAGCTAAACCATAATATTATTTTTTGTCCGTCTCTAAGTAGTGTAAAATCCATTTTAAAAATTATTACTTCAGAAAGTTGCATTTTGTAAATTACTGTTTTTCCCCAAACATGTGCTTTGTTCATAAATACAGCCTTTTGTCGGTTTTTAGGACCTTTCGGTGGTATTATCTTTTTTTTCTTACCCCAGAGTCGTTCTACGACCTTACATCTTCTTTTTGATTTCCGCTTGCTTACTTTGGTGAAAAGCGAAGACTATTTTCAAAACAATGTTTAGAAACTTTGGCTCTGTACAAGCTTTTATCTAATTAGGCACCAGTGGCGTAGCGAGGTTGAGTGTCACCCGGTGCGGCACTTAATGGTGTCACCCCCCAGAGGCGTAGCGACCCTTCCCGGGGACAAACTTTCAAGTTTTGCAACCCCTCAAGTTTTCGATTTGCACCCCCCCCCTCAAGTTTTTTTCTATATATTTTGCTATTTTTTGCCTTGGTGTCACCCCCCTAAATGGTGTCACCCGGTGCGGTCCGCACCCCCCGCCCCCTCGCTACGCCCCTGTTATCACCAACATTTTTTTTTAAGTGTGGGTGTTAAGTCTTTAGTACTGATTAATTAAGAATTGCCATACATCATCTCGCATGTCTTAGAAGACAGCCGGCAGCCATTATCATACCCGTTAGCCCAGCTTTCTCGGCGTGAGTTTTTGAGACTTTCGCATCCTGTATCTGGGTGTAATACCTGGTAGTAAATCTCTATGGAACTCCTTTAGATGATTTCCTATAAAGTAGTTTAAAGGTATCAATTACAATTTAGCTTTTAATCAAACTCACAGGTTATGAATATGATTAGATTTATACTTAAAGTTTCAGTTATGCCTAAGTTGGAGATACATAAGTTTATACAACAATATTTAATAAAATGAAAAAACCATTGCAAACAATGAACCTCAAAATCTCAATCTTATTAGAGAAAAGAGCTGTGGAAAATGTTTCGCTCATAATTTTATCGAACACTATTGTTTTAAATTCAGAAGAGTTTATGTGCGAAGGTTTAGCTCTAAAGGCTTAAAACAAAGCTGTCCTATTTGTATAATCTGTGATGTTCATGTTAAGCCTATAACTAATATATAACTCTACATATGTTTCAATATCTGTGTCTCCCTTTTCAACCATTTTCATGAGACAAGATTTCCCTTTGTAATCCTGCAAGTTGATTGAAGCTCCAGCCTCTAACAAAATCTTCTGGACAAACAAGACAATCGAGGCAGATCTGCTTTAATGTACTACAGATGTGTCAATACAGTGTGCTCGATTAATTTTTGTTCCCCATAATTTGTGTTATTTTGTTTAAAAATATGTTGGTCCTTGGATTAAAAAACGAAGCGTTCTCGCTCTAAAATTTACCTGACCCAACAACACAGCTTATTAAAAATGCCATCTTTACTTTGTCCATATAAGTTGTAAAAATCATGTTTTCAATTGTACCAAGGTTCTTTTTCAAGTTGCTGATGTTTGAGAAATAACTCTTAATTAAAACATTAATTCTTGATTAATTTTATTATAATTATTATTTTCAGATACGCTTATCTATAATTACCCATAGTGTATTTTTAAATAATTGCAATTAATGACTAAAATGATATTTACGACTGCACGTTTTGATACTATAGTATACCTTTACAAACTTAACAGTAAACATTTGATATGTGCTGACTATATACTATATGTAATCACATTGTAAGACATTGTATTGAATAAAATTGCTTAGAAATAAATTTTAGTTTTTATTAATGCGCCCACACTACACAAGTGTTTGCAAACATTGATCTAGTTTAGTGTCTTTAGACATTAAAAATTGTTCGATTTCGCATCTGTTGATAATATTGTACGAACAAAGATTAAAATAAAGTAAACCTGCTCAAATGGGAAAACGATATAATAGAAAGTGTGTACACTACCATGTATCATCTATTCAGTTAAGGGTAGACTCAGAGCTGTAGACTCATGATGTCTCCGCAAACCTTTCCAAAAATTTTGCATTTTTTTTGGTGTCACGTTTTCCCTACTACTTTATCATTTTCACTGGATAAAAACATCCGTCTGCCTGTACAGTTTACGATTTTGTGTCACCCCATGCAGTGTTTCTTCCAGACTGCTTTCTCCGTGAGGTGGTGGGGGGGGGGGGGGGCATTTGATGTTTTCGGGGGTGGGGGAGGGGCGGACTACATTTTCCGTGGGGGGGATGAGAAGGACTTTGGTAAAAGTATGTTTTCTGAGCCGACCCCCCCCCCCCCCCCCCCTGGAAGAAACTCTGAGCCCACCTTGTAACGCTACTGGGGTGGACTCAGGGACATTCTGCAGAACCGATTCCGTACAGAGATCCGAACTTGAGACTTACGGGCTACCAATCGATCTCTCGATCGTGGTGGTGGTGGTGAGGGGGGGGAACTAGTACTCATTTGAGTACATTTTACACAGACGTGCAACACATTTGATGTTGTAGCCACATCTATTTTATAACTTTCTCTGTTGATAGTTGATTCAAAGCAAAAAAAAAATCTATTTGATGGACTACAAAAAAAAATCTGTTGCCTAAAAAAAAGCTTAGATTACACACGTTGTTTTGCTAAATTTGAAGGGGATCTGTCCATGCATCATAAAAATAAAAAGTGATAATAACTGTCAATAGTTGTATTTATAAATCAGTATTAGAAATGTAATGATAGTTTTTCAGAGCATGTGCCTCCCCCTCCCCCCACCTGCAGGATTTTTACCTTGAATGCATGTGTGGTAAAATAGATTTTAAGAACTAAAATATTAGCGTAAGTTAATAGCTTTAGTTATCAAATGTGCAAACTAAATTTTATAAATATTAAGCCACTTTTATTGAAATAGATAAAAAAAGGGAAACAATTTTTATTTCAGGCAAACATTATTAAACATAAACTTTGTTTAAATATTAATCTTTTGTCCAGCAGGTAAAGTAGTCACCTCAATAGTAACAGGTGTATAGTCACCTTCCATTACATAATTATATAGTCTAACCATCATCACACATTTTCAAACAGTAAAATTTTTTTTTAGACCAGAGACAGGAATTCAATATCACAAGTGTAAATTACCTTGATGAGTAATTTAAAAATACAATTTGCAAGCAATCCCATTTGAATATAAAGCAAGAGTAAGTTAACACTTAACAGATAAATTTGAAATAAAAACAATGATAAAGTAGCTAAGAGAAAGAATATATTTATATTTATACAACTTTTCCACCCCTTATCCTAAGTTGTTTAGGTTTAGTTACCCTTTTGAACCTGGCTATCCATGGGATAGATGAAGTAGAGTTCACCTGTTTCAATAACCTCAGCATGTGAAAGGATAGTGTGGCCAGCAATATGCCCTGCTGCATTTAAGCAAGAGAACTGGCTGGACTCTGGGACTTCCTACAAACTCAATCCTGGGATCTGAACATGAGACTTCTGGGTGAGCAGTTGTTCACTCTACCATTCAACCCCCTACAGTTTGTTCAGGTTAATAAATCATTTTCAAAAGCATAATTAGAATTTTCTTGAACAATTTTTGTACTTAAAGTTTAAAAAAAATTAAACCATATCTTTAGCCCTTTTAAAACTAGGTTTTACTAAAGAATAGAAAAAAAAGCTGGTTACTAAAAGAAAACAGGGAAATCTATTCAATTATACGTTTTAAACATTATATATATATATATATATATATATATATATATATATATATATATATATATTATATATATTATATATATATATTTCTTGAAGCTATTAAGTTCATTAACTTTTTTTAAACATGCCCACAGGATAAAGCATTCATCTATTATATTTAAAGATACAATAACAAAAATTATTCACTTACAATATCTGAACATACATACAGTAGAATGAATTCAGCAACAAAATTGCATTTAAATCTTTACAATGAAAATTATTCAGCTGCAATATGTAAACATTCATCAAACATTGTATTATAATATAATCTCAAATATGGCCAAAAAAATTATTCAACAACCATTTTCATTGCATCTATATGAAATAGGCAGGATATTTAGCAAAACATATTATAAAACAGTATTAACAATTCAAAGAACATTTAAAAAATAAGAAGAGTAATTGGCATAATGTATCATGACATAGTAGCCTATAAACAATTCAAACAATGTATGTAAAAAGTATACGTACTTGTTAAAGCACTGGAAACACTGACATAAAAGTACTAAAGCAGATGTACTGTTTTAAACACAATGCACTAAATAAATTATTTCATCAATTCTTAAATTCATTATTCCCCAATCAGGAATTAACAGTTAATATTTTACCATGTGTTACTGTTATGTAAGATAAAAGTTCCATGTTCCTCACCCCACAGTAATTAAATTTTTTTTACAGATTTCTACTGTTATGAAAGATGAAGGTTCCATATGCCTGTTTTTTTCCACCTCTCTGGAATTTAAAGTCAATATTTCACGATGCACTACTGTTATAAAAGTTCCATGTTCCTGTTTTATCCCAGCTCACCCCATAGAAATAAAAATAGTTCACACATTGCTACTGTTATGAAAGATGATGGTTCCATGTCCCTGTTTTTTCCCACCCCTCAGGAATTAAAAGTTAATATTTCACCATGCGCTACTGTTATGAAAGATGAAAGTTCCATGTCCCTGTTTTTTCCAACTCTCAGGAATTAAAAGTTAAAATTTCACCATGCGCTACTGTTATGAAAGATGAAAGTTCCATGTCCCTGTTTTTCCCACCCCTCAGGTATTAAAAGTTAAAATTTCACCATGCGCTACTGTTATGAAAGATGAAAGTTCCATGTCCCTGATTTTTAGCTCCTCTTTGACTTTATCCCGCGGCTCCAGGTAAAACTCTTTGGCCCCCATCGGGAAAGTACCCCAGTGTATGCCGATGGATGTCTTACAATTGATGTCACAGTGAATATCCACAGCCTCCTTAGGGTCTACATGTTGATAAGCTAGAATCCATCTAGAACAAAAGTACAAACATGAGATATCCTGAAATTTAGCTTCACTTGAGTTAAAAAATTATTTGGTAATAAGTTACAGTTTATTATTTATTTTAAACATTTTGGTTAAAATTAAAATAATTTAAGGAATTAGTAGGCCTACATAGAATATAAATAAAATATGTATATAAAGTTAACTTATTTGATATGGTAAATATAAAGTTGAGATAGAACTATATCCTAAATACAGTAATTGATCTGTAAGGGCTATAAGAAATAATAGGTCTAATGTTAAATTTCCAAAAAATAAAAAAAAAAGGTAAAAAATTTTAATTTGTACAAAAATGTAGCATTCACTAAAAAAAATATAACCAGTGCTCAATCCAGAGTTTGTGTACTTACCTTGGATTATAGGCTCCAATAGGAATGGTGGCCAATGAAAAGGGTCCATACTTCTTTCCTATCGTCTTATAAATGTTACAATATCCTGTGTCGCCAGCAAAGAAAAATTTGTTCTTTGATCCAATAACACACCAGCTGCACCACAAAGCCTAAAACAATAGTTAGTTGAAAATTATCAGACACAAAGCAATATTTAGTTAAAATATTATCAGACCAAAACAAAATTTAGTTCAAAAAATGATCAGCAAAAAAAACAATATTTATTTAAAAAATTATAAGCCTTAAACAATATGAAGTTTAAAAATTCCCAGCCTTAAATAATGTATAGTTCAAAAAATTATAAGCCTTAAACAATATTTAATTAAACAATTATCAGCCTTAAACAATATATAGTTTAAAAATTATAATTCTAAAAAAAATTTTGTTCAAAAAATTATCAGACCAAAATAATATTTAGTTTTAAGTTTATTAGCCTAAAACAAAATTTAGTTTATAAATATCAGCTAACAGAAAAATAACTGTAAAATTATCAGCCCAAAAAAAAATTTTATTTAAAAAATTTACCAGCCTTAAACAATATTTAGTCTAAAAATATCCTTCTAAAACAATATTTAGTTAAAAAAATTATCAGCCTTAAACAATATTTAATCTAAAAATTATCCTCCTTAAACAATATTTCATCTAAAAATAAGTCTATAACAGTATTTACTCTAAAAACATTATTTATTTTAAATATAATGAGTCTAAAACAATATTTAGCTGAAAAATATCAGCTTGACTTAAGGTTAAATCCAGTGTTTAAAAATGGGGACAATTTATGGAGCTCAATTATAATAAAAATAAGCAAAAAAAAAAACAATCAGCATTTTAAAACCGGGGACCTAACTTTTGCCAAAATGTTAAGAAAAAAAACCCAACAAAAACAACTTAATAAAAAATGTTAAATTTTTGGAGCATAACCCACTGGACATTGCCCCCCCCCCCCCCCCGCCATATATTCACTTGAACGGTGACACTGAATTGAGGCATGCATAAGGAAAAACAAACGGTAATGAGAAAAAAACTTATGAATATAATAAGTTAGGTCTAAGTTAAAATTTTATTCTCTTTAACACTCAATTTTCCTTATATCAATATGTATCACAGGAGTATTTTGTCTAGGGGGTAACCATCAGGATTTAATTTGGGGGTGTGGGGGGTATATTTTCAGAGCGTTATTGCCTGGACCCACTCGGAGACAATGTTAGAAACATTTAAAACAAACAATTAAAACTTAGAGTAGCATACCTTGTTGTCATCCCACACGGTACGCTTGCACCAGTGCTGCGAGGGGGTACTGACGAACTTGACGCCAGACTCGTGGGTGTGCTCCTCCCACCAGGAGAGTTCTACGACGTTAGTGCAGCCGCAGCTGTTCATCCAGCTCTTCAGTCCCACAGGCACGTACCATCTCAGGCTGTCCCCAAACCTGAAAGGTATGCAGCAGCTTCATACGTCTATGTCTTATTACGTTGAATTTAGCTGTGTAAAGTTAGCACAAATTGAGTACACTTACATTAGTTTGTGGGAATGTACCCCAGCTTGTGCAATAAAATTACCTGAGATTATGCAGTTACCTCAGGCTAATGTAAAGTAACTGAGTTACTCAAGGTTTGAATAAAGTTATCAGTTTGAGTAAAGTTACCCCAGGCCTGTGCAAAATTACCTCAGTTTGAGTAGTTACTCCAGACTTTTCTAAAATTACCTCAGTTTGAGTAAAGTTATCCAAGGGTTGTGTAAAATTACCTCAGTTTGAGTAAAGTTACCCAAGGCTTGTGTAAAGTTACCTCAGTTTGAGTAAAGTTACCCCCGGCTTGTGTAAAATTACCACTGCTCTACTCAAGTTACCCCAGCCTGTACAAATTTAACACAGCTTGTGCAATTCACCCCTTTTGAATGAAGCAACATACCTTTTGTTCAATGAATACACAGTTTCTAAAAATTAAGCGACATACCTTTTGTTCAATGAATACACAGTTTCTAAAAATAAAGCGACATACCTTTTGTTCAATGAATACACAGTTTCTAAAATTGAAGCAACATACCTTTTGTTCAAAGAATACACAGTTTCTAAGAATGAAGCAACATACCTTTTGTTCAATGAATACAGTTTCTAAGAATGAAGCAACATACCTTTTGTTCAATGAATACACAGTTTCTAAGAATGAAGCAACATACCTTTTGTTCAATGAATACACAGTTTCTAAAAATGAAGCAACATACCTTTTGTTCAAAGAATACACATTTTCTAAGAATGAAGCAACATACCTTTTGTTCAATGAATACAGTTTCTAAGAATGAAGCAACATACCTTTTGTTCAATGAATACACAGTTTCTAAAAATGAAGCAACATACCTTTTGTTCAAAGAATACACATTTTCTAAGAATGAAGCAACATACCTTTTGTTCAATGAATACAGTTTCTAAAAATGAAGCAACATACCTTTTGTTCAAAGAATACACAGTTTCTAAGAATGAAGCAACATACCTTTTGTTCAATGAATACAGTTTCTAAGAATGAAGCAACATACCTTTTGTTCAATGAATACAGTTTCTAAGAATGAAGCAACATACCTTTTGTTCAATGAATACACAGTTTCTAAAAATGAAGCAACATACCTTTTGTTCAAAGAATACACATTTTCTAAGAATGAAGCAACATACCTTTTGTTCAATGAATACAGTTTCTAAAAATGAAGCAACATACCTTTTGTTCAAAGAATACACAGTTTCTAAGAATGAAGCAACATACCTTTTGTTCAATGAATACAGTTTCTAAGAATGAAGCTACATACCTTTTGTTCAATGAATACAAATTTTCTAAAAATGAAGCAACATACCTTTTGTTCAATGAATACACATTTTCTAAGAATGAAGCAACATACCTTTTGTTCAATGAATACACATTTTCTAAGAATGAAGCAACATACCTTTTGTTCAATGAATACACAGTTTCTAAGAATGAAGCAACATACCTTTTGTTCAATGAATACACAGTTTCTAAGAATGAAACAACATACCTTTTGTTCAATGAATACACATTTTCTAAGAATGAAGCAACATACCTTTAGTTCAATGAATACACAGTTTCTAAGAATGAAACAACATACCTTTTGTTCAATGAATACACATTTTCTAAGAATGAAGCAACATACCTTTAGTTCAATGAATACACATTTTCTAAAAATGAAGCAACATACCTTTTGTTCAATGAATACACATTTTCTAAGAATAAAGCAACATACCTTTTGTTCAACGAATACACAGTTTCTAAATCCAGGTGATCGTAGTGGTTATGACTGATGACAACACAATCTACTTTAGGCAGCTCCTCCACAGAGCAGGGTGTGGGTCGGTATCTCTTGGGACCCACCCACTGGCTGGGTGAACACCTCAGGCTGAAGACTGGGTCAGTCAAAAAGGTCACACCTTCAAACTGGACCAGAGATGTGGCATGTCCAATCCACATGTGGCGGATGCCTGAATCTGGAGGTTGTTTGAACTGTGATAAATCTGGTTTTATAACTGGTAATTTGCTGTTGAGTTCCTGAAAGAAAAATGGGCGGATTTAAAATATGGATGCTATTCCAGAACAAATTTTAGAAGAAAAAAAATATTGTTTAATTGATAATGATAGTGAGAGGTTTAACAGTTCAAATTGCAGTTATTGTTTTCACTGTGATTTTAATTCTAGTCTCTACAGATTGTATATAAATTGAATCTACATGATAGTAGCACCACATTAGCTAAATAAAGATCTGATTTAAAAAAGGTAAAAAGTATCTTTTTTTTGTCAAAATGGTCATAATTGCTTTTATTTCCATCATTTAGATATTTTTAAATGCTCTTTAAACAAAACAAATTTAAAAAAAAAATTCTTTATCTCTAATATTTGTGTAAAATGATGTAAATAAATTTTTAAAAATTTTAAACTGAAAAAAAAAAAGAATAGAAGTTCTTCACAAAACTTGATGTATACTTAAACTGTCATTGATTAAAAATTAATATAAAGCAAATAGTAGGACCATATAGGCCTACTACAATTTTAAAACTGAGCTTGGGGAACTTGCATTGATAAATGCATGAGCTTATTCCACAAAGAACATATTCTGGATAGAGCTTCTATTTACATAGATCAGTTACCTGTTCATTAGGGATGTTTGCCTCACTCTTTGTGAGAAACATGAACTTAAACAGCTGAGTGAAGGCAGGAGCTTTCCATGGTGACCAGGGGTTCTCATACCTCCCATTTCTGTACAGTGGTCTAACAAGATCCTCAGCTTCAGTGGTGTCCATTGTTTACATCAAACACCTATCAAGTTGTTACCGTGTGGGTTTGGTGACTTTTTAAGTCAGATAGAATATACTGGCTGGTAACTGAAGGAATATAAATCAGAGAAAGTTAAAAATTTGCTATTTCTAAGCAATACAAATACTGTAAGGGAAGAAAAATACAATAAAAAAGAATATAAAAAGACATTGTGCCAAACTAATTGTTTAATTTTTTAAAGGAAAAAAAAAACATGTAGCAAAATAAATATAAAACAGCTCGAAATATTGGCCAATATCGCCTCACAGCAACCAGTTTAAGTCCAAAATTTACTTGATTTCAGACTTTGACTGGCCAAATTAGAAGATGGTGAACAGATTTTGGGTATTTTATACCGTAAAGATCACGAAATTAAGTCTTTATTAATTAAAGTAAATGAAAAAAACATTCAAATTATTTTATTGTACTATAGTCTAAATCAATATTTTCAGTTGTTACAACAAGTTGAACTTTTTTTGGCATTTAGAATTACATAGTAGCTTGTTATTTTTTCACTTGCAGCGATCTGTTGTGCACTTGGTTACAGCGCGTGTAGTCTTGGTCACCCGTCAGTGATTGAGAATATGCGATGGTTCGTAGTAATTTTCCCCAGTGCCAACAGATGACAATGAGAGCAGTTTTTTTGTGAAGAACTGAAAACTCACTTCTAGCGTAAAATTGTTTTGGAACACCATGTTCCATTCCTAACTTGTAGAAAATGCCCTCGATGCTCATGACAACTGCAAGGACGCTTCGGGGATCATGCAGTGCAGTCAAGGTGCGGTGATTGGTCTACTTCATTTGGTATTCTTTAATTTGGCGAAGTATGGTTTCTGACGGCCACATGAACTCAAGTCGCTTGGTCACGATTGTTCAACTTACAGAAGTGGCATCGATCATGGCATTGGCTGACCAATGTAAGGAAAACTTACAAGGAAAACGTCAATTTTAAACTCTTCGGAATTAGGCCATTATGTCTTATGTCCCGGCCAGTGCACACATTGAATGGCCAATGTATGAAATACGCTCTCAGTGCTAAGCTCTTCAGGCTTTGACCGTAACATATATATATATATATATATATATATATATATATATATATATATATATATATATATATATATATATATATATATATATATATATATATATATATATATATATACTATATAGCTATACTTTGTTAATAATATACTTGGATGTAGCATTGTTTTCTATATAGTTAGCACAGTTACGACATGGTGTCACCCCACCCCTTGTTATAACTGTTGATTTGTACTTAAAAGACTATTTAACTTATTAATTGAACTGGCAAAAAAGCATTTTTCTTCTGCAAATTTTGCAATATTATGCCTTGGTGTCATCCCCATAAATGGTGTCACCCGGTGCGGCCCGCACCCCTGCCCCGCCCTCACTACGCCTCTGGGCCTAATAAATAACTGTACGATACGTTGAATACATTTTACTATGGCGGACCATGGGGTATTGCCTATCTTTGTAAATATTGTAATGTAATGCAAAGATAGGCAAAACCAATCAAGTCTGTAAAATTTATAATTTTAAGCCCACACGTCTTGAATTAAAGTTAATGAATTATAGTACTAGAACTAGAAAAAAAAATTACTAGATCTAGCGTAGTTCGAATTATAAATATGTAGAGTTGTAGAGGTTCTAATGACTAATCATTAAGAATATTAGAAATTAGAATCTTACTGGACTGGCTAATTAAAGGCCAAATTATTTAGATCTATATTTAATTAAGTAGGCCTAATGTAAACTGAAAGTAAGATTAGTAAAGATATATAGAACCTCTTTTCTTCTTTATTCTTAATTCTAGTGTTGGAAGAGATTCACTCCAACACTATTTAATTAGAGCCTTATTATTTGAATCTAGATCTACGTGTCAACTGGTAATGCGCCATAATCATATGTCTCATATGATATGCTTCATATCATGTGGGCCTAATAATATTAATAAATTGGGTAATCTATCGTTTTAGGTATGTAAAATCGCCCGCGACTAGTAATGTGAAAAACAGGTGACTCCTTAAATTTTAATAATTATTTCACATTTTGAGTAGGATTTATGTTGTGAAAAATACAAAAATGTTTCCTTGTTTAATTTATGTACCTGTTTTTAAACAATTGAATTAATTGAATTTTTTTTTATTGTAAACTTATTGTGCAAGATTCAGGGGAAGCCACTCTTACTTACAGATGGCCGCTCTTCATATAGCAAATCCCGCTCGCAAACACTGCTGTTTAAAGATAATTTCTTGCCTATATTCAAATATTGATAATCTATCGCAAACACTGCTGTTTAAAGATAATTTCTTGCCTATATTCAAATATTGATAATCTATCGTTTACACGTAATCTATTCGGCTGCAGTAGTAATGTGCGTGAGAGGTAACTGATGAATATATTTGTTTAAATAAGTATATTTAAGTCAAATTTTATAAAACATAACAGATAATTGATTTAAAATAACAATCAGTGACCAAAACAATTTAAAATATCGTGAAACTAACTTTAAACAAGGTGTTTGAGATAAATATTAGTAGATAAAAACATCTGCCATCTTTCCAAATAAAATTTAGAGTAGTTTCCCCTTGATAAAAAAGTCTATTCGTATGTATATTGTGTTGATTTTGCTGTTTAATATACATAGCTGTCTTTTTATCTTTAATTTCAATTGAAATGAAGGTTATGTATTTATGTATGTACTTCCAAGATCTCAAAAACTTTTGGGAGGTCCAACATTTATTAAACCCTTTTGTTTTGATTAACTTATCAATTATTAGGTCGTCCATATTCCTGTTAAATGACGTTGGACTCAAAATATGGGACGGGGTAAAATATTTTTTTTAAAATGATGAAGAATTATATATTCGTTTTCATTAGAATATATTCGTTTTCATTAGAAATTGTGATTAAGAGTTGGGGTATAGTAGAACTGCGATATGATATTAAATCATGATTTTGCTTTTAGTGACGATTGGGGGAAAGGGAATTCATCGGGAAAAGTATGACGTAGGAAAATTAGATTCTTCTGTTAAAAAAAAGAAATGTGTCATTTTTCTCAACCCTGCCGTTTCATCCCACACTAAGAACAACCTCACGAAGTACGAGGCGCGCGTGACGTCATTTGTCATTAGGCTAATGTTAAAGAAAGAGATAGCGCATAATTAAAAAAAATCAAAACAGTGACGTTTAGCCTGACGAATAGATCTAAATGACTTTAGTTCGGTAAATTATATTGGTGTTTAATTTAGTAAGTTGCATGCTGTTCTCCCTCTTCCATACTAATTCACGTGCTTTTAATTTCTGCAACATGCTGCCCTGAGACGTTCGGCTCTAAAATGCCTGTGACACAGCGGCTTTGGTAAATGCATTTAGGCTCCCGGTCCCACCTAAAAACTTCGTCTGTCCATTAAGCTCCACGTAAAACTTGTGATTAATATGTGGACATAAGCAAGCGGCGCTTGTGGTGGTGTCAACAGTGACCCCCCCCAAGCTCAGCTCTTAAAGTTACTCCGCACTTCATAAAAGACAAAATTGATGTTCAGATATCGTCAGACTTGGGCGTTTTGCCGACGGCCGTATTCCTAATGCACCATCTTAGAGGCTGTCCACTGCTAACACTATTTCTATATTAAACCCTATTAAATTTAATAGCAGGAAAATCGTTGTTAAACCTTAATTTCATGACATTTTAATTGATTTAACCCTTAAATGTGGTTTGATATTCAATTATCTTAAGCATTTTAGTAAAAATATGCAAAAATACACTCATATTTAAGCCATATTTGTTAGTTACCTTATCCCTACATTACTAGCGACGGCCAAATTGATTACACTAAAACAATAGATTACAGATATATTTAGTAGTATTTAGCCATTGATTTAGGTTTATTATATTATTCATTTATCTATATTTTTATCTATAATATTTGTCTCAAATATATCACAATATACTTCTATTAAAGCCTTGACAATGAGGTAACTTTTTTGTACAGTACTAGACTTTCTAGATCTAGCCGCGGACTATTTTACGTAGGCCTACCTAAAACGATAGATTACCAGATTACCATAAATTGTAGTATCACCGCTAGCTGCTAGCTAGAGCGACTTTACTTTAAAGTGTCGAGAGTATTATATTATAATATATATTATTATTAATATATAAGTATACTCCTAGACTAGACTAGTGTCCAGACTAGTAGATCTAGATTAGATCTAGATTCTAGATCTAGAAAGAATCCGAGACTAGCAAACACTTTAATAAATTAAAATTTCAAATGAAAATTCAAAACTGGACTAACAATTACAATACGATACCTGCAAACACAAATAATTATAATTAAATAAGTGGAGATTGTCAAGTCAGTGGAGATGTGCTGGCTGGACGATATTTCAAGACGACCTTCTTTATGTTTAGATTCTAGATTTAGATCTAGATCTTGTCTAGAATTCAAAATCTAAAGTTGATCTGTATGCGTGAAGTATAATAATTTAGTATAAGTATGAATCAAGATCTAGATTCTAGATCTAGATCTAGATCTAAATCTAAAAGCCAGATATTAAGAATTATTGCACGACATGATTGTTACCGGAAAAACAGCAACCAGTTTCCTAGAAATAATAGATCTAGAGTACTTTCCCTTGACGTGTTTTGGAAATATTATGTTGCTTTTTTTAGCCTACACACTCTTTCCCTTTCTTATGTGTTAAAATTGACAGCGAAATCTAGTACTATTTTAAGACTCCAAAACTTATTAAGAGTGCATCGGAAAGTCGACTTGCGCAATATTTTTACCCCGAAAAACGTCTACTGCCCCCCCCCCCCCCCGAACGAAATAGAATTTATATCGAAAATATATACTTTTACCATTGTCCGCCCCAATTATACCCCCGCCACCTCCCCTCCCATGGAGAAAACACTACCGGTAAATAATAATTAAGTTTCGTCCACCTAACTGAAACGATACTCAAGGTTTTGGAATTTCACGATTGCACTACACAAGTGCCACCACCTTTAATTTTAATATATAACTACGAGAAAATTTTCATATCTAAATTAAATTTAAAATAAAGTAACAAGAAAAACAAAATAAACTATGCTGATGTATGTTGTAAGAGCTAAAATTAAAAAAAAATAATAGGTACTTTATAAAATGAGTACTTCTGTTTGTCGTTTAAAAATGTTACATCATTGATAGCTTTATTTCAAGAATCAAAGTCGAGTTCGAGATGATTATTCAAAGCTTCACATTGCATGAATAAAAACGTGGATTCACAAAAGGGTCAATTCTAAAAGATTGTTTCGATTACTTAAATGCATTGTGTAGCTTAATTGTAATTTACTTGACACTACAACTGTGTTGTAGGCCAATTACTTAGATTTTTTTCAGATTACTATCCCCACAACATAATATTATATTATGTCATTAAGCATTTGTGAAGCGTTTGGTTACGAATCCTGTATGAAGCGCTTGGTTATGAAGCCTGTACGAAGCGTTTAGTCACGAAGCCTGTACGAAGCGTTTAGTCACGAAGCCTGTACGAAGCGTTTAGTCACATAGCCTGTAAGGAGCATTTAGTCACAAAGCCTGTATGGAGCGTTTAGTCACGAAGCCTGTATGGAGCGTTTAGTCACGAAGCCTGTAAGGAGCTTTTAGTCACAAAGCATGTAAGGAGCGTTTAGTCACAAAACCTGTAAGGAGCTTTTAGTCACAAAGTCTGTATAAAGCGTTTAGTCACGAAGCCTGTAAGGAATGTTTAGACACGAAGACTGTATTGAGCGTTTAGTCACGAAGCCTGGATGAAGCATTTAGTCACAGAGCCTGTAAGGAGCGTTTAGTCACAAAGCCTGTAAGGAGATTTTAGTCACAAAGTCTGTATAAAGCGTTTAGTCACGAAGCCGGAATGTTTAGACACGAAGACTGTATTGAGCGTTTAGTCACGAAGCCTGGATGAAGCATTTAGTCACAAAGCCGACACGAATCGTTTAGACATGAAGACGATACGAATCGTTTAGACATGAAGACGATACGAATCGTTTAGCAACGAATTCTTCCGAAGAGACTGGTACGTCGGACTCCCGAGTAGAACTGCTGTATGCGCTAGGTTCAAAGAATGGCCGAACGCCCCCCACGATCAAGCTGGGTACCAGGCGGTAGGACGACGTCCGGCGTCTGGTGGGTGGGGAAGGAAAGCCTGGTGAGAGCCGACGGAAGTAGCGACCGATGTGTGGGAAACTCTTGTGGTCGGAGTTTGCTACACTGAGGCCTGCCTAGCTAATGGAAGTCAACCTTCTGAGCCGGTTTCCGTATAAGGAAGGAAGAAGAAGTAACGAATTCGATACGGATCGTTTAGTCTAGAAGCATAAATGAAGCGTTTAATCACAAAGGCTGTAAGTAGCAAATCGTTTATGTACAAACAGTTTAGTCACGAAGCCTGTACGAAGCGTTTATTGACAAATAAATCTATTTGAAATTGTATTTTCAGAAGCCTATGGTTGAAAACAATATCTTGCTCCAGTTTCTGTAAATTTGTCCGTTTTGAATTCAAGTTTTTTAGTTCTGGTTAAAGGACTGATTTCGGTTCCGCTTTAAATCTCATTCCCTATAGGGAACTTTCCGTACTGCTTAACGTTCAACGTGTTAAAATTTCCGGTTTCTATTGAAGTTTCCCGTTACAGTTAAAGTGGCATTTAAAGATAGCTTTCCCATTCCACTACCGATTCCGGATAACGTACCAGTTCATATTGCTTCCTTTTTTAATCGTCATTCTAGTTTCAGTATAGGCTCCGGTTAAAGATTTGATTTTTGGTAAATGTCCCTTATCTTTCCGGTTTTATTTCCAGTTACAAATTTTGTTCAGGTTAAAATGATTTTTTTTCTTCTTCAGAATGCCAATGAAAAGTACAAAATACAATTATTTATTTATTTCTCTGTCAGCCAGATGAACTCTATAGTAATTATTATACCTGGTTTCTCACTTTACAGATAAAATGTTTAAATAAAATCTTTCAAGAGGTGGGGTGGATGGGTGCAGAGGCGTAGCGAGGGGGGGGGGGGGTGCGGGGGTGCGGATCGCACCGGGTGACACCATTTAGGGGGTTGACACCAAGCAAAAAATAACAAAATATATTGAAAAAATCTTGAGGGGGGGGTGCAAATCGAAAGTTTGAGGGGGGGGGGGGGGTTGCAAATCGAAAACTTGAGGGGGGGGGGGGGTGCAAAATTCGAAAGTTTGAGAGGGGGGGTGTAAATCGAAAATTTGTCCCCGGGAAGGGTCTCTACGCCTCCTGGGGGGGGGGGGGGGGTGACACCATTAAGTGCCGCAACGGGTGACACCCGACCTCGCTACGCCACTGTTGTGTATTGGTTGAATTAAAAAACAGAATTATAGAAAAATAGAAAACAATAAAGTTAAACAAACGATTACAATTTATTTATATGATTTTGAAAAAGCAAAGAATATACAAGTAAAAATAAATCATTTACATTTTTTTTTACAAAGCGCAGTAGTACACATTATAAAGATACTACCGAAAGAAATCGTAAAACACCTGAAACGACATACATATAATTTTTTTTTCTTTCTCTTTTGTCAAAAGTTTTTGATCTTCAAGTGTAAAATACAAATGTGATTTTTTAATACTAGTAATATAAAATTTGTTAATAACAAAAGTAAACATAATAACAAAATTGTCTTTAGTAGTAACAAAGTAAATAGTGTTAATTGGGGCTATAATATTAAACAAAATTAAAATTATATTTTTATTAATGATATTAGTGAGATTAAAGATGAAAATTATTATTGTAATCATGGGACGTCGTGGACTAAGCGGTAGAGCGCTAGGCTACTAACTCGAAAGTCTGGAGTTCAAGTCTGCGTTCAAGTCAGTAGAACGTTCATGAGTCTACCCGCTCGTGTGGGTACGTAACTCATGTTTGCAAAGTGCTGACCACACATTCCCTTCATATACCGAGGTCTAGAAACATAAGGACTCTGCTTCATCTGACCAATGGATTGCTAGGTTTAAAGATGATTCTTTCCCCTTTCAAACCTGCGATACATTATTTTGTTATTAAGTAAAACGCGTTTTGATGTTTCGATATATGAGGTAATAGTATATTTTTATATAATAATTAATTATAATAATTATTTATCCTTCAAAACAAAACCTATTAATTTATTTCGACGTTTTATCAGACGTGATAACCAAACTTTTTACAAAAAACTATATTTTTAAGTACAATAAATACATGAAATTACAACATGCTATTATAATTGTAATGCTTTACAAATTATAGTAGTATGTTTAAACGCTTGATTCTAATGTGCGTTTTAAGACATCAGTGAATATGAAAAATATGTTGCACTGGTGTTAACGTGAAAGTAAAATATGATTGGTAGGTTTATCGTAGTCGTAATTTGAGAACTTCTTTGTTTTAAAATAATAATTATGTTTTTGAATTCATTCTTTACTTTGAAACATAACTGTTTTCATTATAGCTAGTAGTAAAATAAATTTAAATATTATGCAATGTGTTAACAGTGTGGTTGTGTGTACTTACATAACAAAATTATAATCATATCAAGCTTCGTTTTTGAAGCTTTATCATAATTAAGCTAATAAAACGAACACTATATGTAGTTCTTATAAAATAACTGTTACCATTTAATATTCTTGACATGTTTCTTTCTTGCTTTCAATAGGTCTTTTAAAAACCAATCTTGAATTTCTTCAAAAATCGATTCAACCTTTTTTCTAACTTTACCTTGATGTTTGTATTCTGTCTTTGTAATAATGTTTTTAATGTCTTCACACTCACTCGACAAATTACTATTCAGTTTGTCGTACAAACTTAGTAGATTTTGTTTTTCTTTTCTCATTGCTAAGGTATTAGATTCTTTTTCATCATTAAGTATTTGCATTATCGAACACAACTGTATCATAAACCCCTCCAACAGGATGTCGTTGGTAGTGAGGAAAGTATTTACACTTTTTGCAAATAGCCCTTTAACATCACGATGTATACATTGTGTATTAACCATATTTAACACATTTCTTATGTCTATACCGTTAATGTTCATAGTTAAAAGACGCGAGCTATGCTTATTTCTAAATATTTCGTATTCGGTTTTATAAGGATCAGTTTCAAGTAAATCATCTTTGTATGTTACAATAAATATTACGCTTTCCATGCAAAAATTGTCATTTAGTAGTTTCTCTATCTTCTGAACAGATTGTATAATATCTTGAATTGCCAAAACCACGATAATTGCATTATACCCTTCTGGAATAATTGCAACAGCAGATTTTAGATTTTCTTTATCTTCATCAATGGTTACATCGTCAGTTATTGGTACATCTACAAGTTTTGTCACTTTACCATTGATTGAAGAATAAGCTAAACTCGTAGTGTTTGATTTATCTGGCAGTTTACTTATTTTTTCTTCATTTCGTAGGATCTCGTTTCTCAGGAGGTGTTTGTTACTTTTTGGTGTTCCCAACAAAAGGATAACAGTCTTAGCATTGGTAGAACCCTCATAATTGGAGTCTCTAAAACAAGAAAATAAGTTACGATGAAAAGTTAGCAGAGTAAAACATGCGTTAACAATCAGATGTATCATATCAATATACATAGTTCTTTTTACAAACTGAACAGATATGCGCAGATTTACCAGATACAACATTTTTATTTGTTTCGACTGATTTTGCCTCTACACGTCAGTGATCTTCTGACAGTTTGCCCAGTTAACTAAATTTATGTAATAAATAAATTCAATCTTAACTAGTCTGTTGTAATTTTGTGTTTTTGATTGTCGAGTCTCTTTGTTTTTCGTAGCATGGAATAATAACTAGCTTTGTATACTAATGTTGCTGATTGCAAACGATAAATGTGAAACTAAAACGTCAACCATGAAGTAAAAGAGTAGGCATAGGAAAAAATCTTGAAAACGCAAAGATATGGAAAATATGGCGTGTTTGTTCTCGGTGGCGATTCCTCTGTAAATCTCTCTTGCAGAGATTAAATGAATCTCAATTGTTTTTGTTATTACTTTATGCTTCAGCTGTCAATAGTATACCTTTGTAAAACAAAGGTGTTCATGCTTATGCCCAGGAGGCATATTACTATGTAGTACATGACCGTGTATCATAAACAGAGCTTTAACCGTGGAAATCAAAATATATTTGTACTAATCAATACTAAAAATCCACGGATTAAAAAAATATGTATCAGAAAAGTATCATACGCTTTGTATTTATTAGGAATTCATCATCTCCATCGTTTCGTTGACCCATGTGTACCGCGTGGATGCAAACGTACCTCTTTTTCGTGCTCTATTGATGTCGATTAATCCTAGTTTGGTTCATGCTTCGCGGAGAACAATTTTTTTTTCAAAATTTTTTTTGGCATCCATCGTCAATCAGGGGCTGTTTTTTGTTGGTGTGAGCAAGGTGTGTTAATCTATCCATGTTTGCGCTGTTGTATTTTAAGACAATCCGTGTTGTTCCATTTGTTCAGTTTTGGTTTTTTTCACAGGTCACGTAAAGTTTAATATTTTACAACCTTTTATTTAACTTGCTTCCTTTGTCCACAGTCTGTCTGTCGTCAGTCTGTTGTATGAGATCGAAACGGGCAAGGAAATATTTTGGTACTTTTAACGAACAGATTGGCTTAAAAGTTGGCACGTGGATCAAGAATTGAAGACAATTCAATTTGACATTAAGTTTGACTAAATTCGATGGCTAATTAATTTTTCTTGAATTAATTACAATTTTCTGAAAACAGTATGCAGTCTTGTATTAAATTTTTCCGCTATATTATACGCGCATAATCATGTTCATTTGGCACTCAATAGACATTAGTCATGCAACTCTTTTGTATATAAAATTTTAAAGTACTGAAAAAAAATGCATAATAAAAAATGCATTAATAACAAACTTTTATGTAGTAAAGGAGAAAAGAAATATTTAAAAAATATATATAGGCCTACAATATTATTTAAATTACTATAAATAAAAGCGTAAATAATGTAAAAACAAGGATACTATAACTTACACTTGCGTTTCATTTGGTAGTAAACTTGCCATTTCTAGAGATATAATGTGTATTATAAATGATTGAAAAATAAAGAAAAACAAAAAAAAATAGTTTAAAATTAAAAGTTAACACATTTATCTGCAACATCATCACGTTTATGCGGTATATAATAAAATGTGCTTTTTTGGTAGATGACATTTCTAAATGTTTATGATAGGGCTTTTAAATAGGCTAAAAAGTGTATGTAATCATACTAAATTTTTAAAAAGTCTTTTTATATTGCAAGCGATAAAATTATAATTACATTTTTTAAAAAATGATGCCTTTTAAGAACCGTCGATTTCACTGAGTTTTATAATTTTGTGTTGAATATAAGCCGTTAAGAAGCCATTTAGAATTATTGTATCAATTCAATTATTTAAATAAAACAAAATATATGAACACATTTATAGCAACAAGCTTTTAAAATGCACTGCTAATTATAATAAAGAATTTCTTGTTCAGATGTACAAGATCAAAATAAAATGTAACACAATATTCAGTACTCTATTAAAGACAAATGCATAATTTATCATTTCTATATGTTAGTGAAACCTTCAAAGTCATTTTACGTTGTATTGCAAAACATAATCTAAAAAAAAGCTTACCTTCATTATCGTCATTTTCTTTAGTTTCGTAATTATTTGGCCTGTTAATACATATCGAGAAACAAAAAAAACATATCATATAACGTATCGTATTGCTAACGTATATAATATATACATCTCTCTCTCTCTTTCTCTATCTCTCTCTCTCCCTCTCTCTCTCACACTCTCTCTCTCTCTCTCTTTATATATATATATATATACATATATATATATATATAAATTTTCCAAGTATATTATCTCACCTTTTATTTAATTTTCCTTGAGTTTGTAAAGGGTCATTGAAAGCGACTTTTTTTGCAACATCTAAGAGAGGATAAGTAAAATCTCCAGCACATCAATTGCAAATATAGGTAGTTACTTGTTAATGTTTAAGTGGTTCAAAATAAACATTTTAAAATTTCAAATTGCGTTTAACTTAAGCGTATTTACAATATTGAACACACATTAAATTTGAGTAGCATTTTAGAAAAAATTAAATATTTTATAACATATTTAACGTTAAGATTAATAATTTCTCTAAACGTAATTGATCGGTTGCATTGTTATTTTCATCTTCAGGTAAATAGCGTAAATAACCTGTTTTCAAAAACTCTTATTTGTATGAAGAATTAAATAGTGTTATAAGAAGTTTCAATAAACCCACCTGTAAGCGATAACTATATATATATATATATATATATATATATATATATATATATATATATATATATATATATGTAAACATGTATAAATATGTTAAATGTTATTTTCATTAACAACAATTAATTAACAATTAATTTAATCAACTCACCGACAAATCCAGCACTCTCAATGTTTAATTCGTTACTTGTCCTAAAATTGTTTTGAGTGAAAGTTATTTTAATAAATATTGTACAATTGTAAATTTGTTTTTTCTAAGTAAGAAAGTTTCGATTGTAATCAAAATCATTGTGCAAATAATAACATTCTAAAATTTATTCCAATATTACAATTAATGAGCCAGAAAGATTGATCAATGTGCATTATTTATACATTAGAATGTTTCAGACATAAATTGCAGCAAACGTTGGCGTAAAATCGAGAGTTCGGTCCTATCTGCCACTTTTACTGGCAATAAAATATAACTTAGAAAAAGAACGTTTTAATGTTACTTTACTTTAGAAAATTAATATATGCAATTACATAACCCTAGTAATGAGGCTTAGAATAAAACACAAAAATGGCCTTATGGAAAATACTAAAATTATCCTTACATTTCCTCTTTATTTTGTGGTAGATGAGCTTGCTCTTGAGCTAAAATATACATACAAGCATTTGGCAATTAAATACATACATTGTACAAGGAAAACAAAAGTATGCTACTTTTCGTTCTTAAAAATGTTATATTGATGCCGATTTGCTCCTACAAAGTTAATGATTACGTATCAATTTATGTAGAATCCAACTGTTCTGCACGATAGGCTATACTGACAATAAAACGAAGAAAATATATCACTTTACAGGATATCAAAACCACTGCCTTCGATACTAGATTGTTTTACTACAGTGCCAAATAATATAACATTACTCTGTAACTTATATACACCGACATTACTGATTTGGAGAATAAACGTGTCGGGATATTTTTAAAAAATTATAACTTGCCTGGGTTATTTAAATTTGGAATAGTTTTATCAGCATCAAACCTGAAAAAGTTGAAACAAATATTATTTGTAATTACCCGAACTATTAAAAGTTTTTATAAGGTAAAATTGAAACTGTTAGCACTGAACTTTATATATATATATATATATATATATATATATATATATATATATATATATATATATATATATATATATATATATATATATATATGGTGACAGGACAAATGATCTCATGACACATGATCTCAGAACAAATGATCTCAAGGATAAATGATCTCATTTACAAAGGATACCAGGACAAAACAAATCCGGACAAATGATACTATGAACAAATGATATCAGACAAAATATCTCACAACAAAATATGTATAGTATTTGCGATTATTTCTGTCGATTTTAACATAAAAAAAATGACTGTCTTATGGATTTTATAAATTATGATTTCTTTTTCAAATTCAAAATATAGTTAGGCCTATATATTTCGTTGGTCCACAACATGAATTGTGGTTCAACATCACTGTATTCAAAGAGAAAATTCATTAAAGTACAATTTGTATACAAGAACCGTTTATTTTTAATTCAGCGAACGTTGTGTTATTGTATTTCCATCTCCATTCGCTTATCTTGGCATTGCAAATGATGCAGTAAGGACACCGACTCCCAATCATTTTCCGTTATACATTTCAATCCACATTGCACATAATCTTCGGATCACTTTCTTCTTTAGCTCAACATAGCTAGTATCAAAGAAATGTAAACATTTCCGGAAGAAATAACCAAACGACGTACCACCATGACAATCACAAGTTGGCTACTTGGATAGAAAATAGAAATAAAACTATATTACAATTGTGTGTAGTAAAATCAATCTTCCCAGGTTACCTACCTTGACGCCATATAGTTTCGAAATTTATCAGGAAATTTAGATCTGACTCTTTTACCTGAATTTAAAATAAAAGGGCAAATTGATTTCATAATTAAATTAAAATTGTCACTCTTAAAACAATTAATTTGCACGAGATAATTTTTAAAAATTTCTTTTGAAATATTTGAATTAATTCCAAAATTTTAAAATTGGGTATATCAATATTGTAGATACTTACTACATAGTATCAAAACAATGAACACAACGAACAGGGCTATCAGAAAGACACATATACTGAGGCCAACAATTAGACCGTTTGCTACTATATCGTTTCTATCTGAAAATATGAAAACCAATATATTTTTTGTGACTGCATTTGTTTAGCGAACAGTATAAAATGGAGAAAGCGAAAAAAAAATATTCGTTGTAAAACAATTAACAATGTACTGCCCAGTATGAGAATAGTTCATTAATTCAATATTTTCATTATGCGTACATTTTACCAATACTATAGCCTATTTTAAAATGATAATATTAAAACCTTCAGCGAATGTATAATTATTATAAGTATTTAATATTCATTTTGTTGAGTGAATATATTAGAAATACTGTAACTAGTTGTATCGTTTTTGAAGTTATTTTTGTTATTTTCGGTTATAAAGTATTCATACTTATATTTTAAAATATTTCATTTATCACAATAATGTTCCTAATGCTAATATTTACTAATAAATTCAAAGTTTTTAGTGAGCATAAGATAATTTCATTTTAACAGGTGACAAGCAATGTCACTGTTATAGATCAACTTTTAACACAATTGCTTACAAAAATGAATTGAACCTAATTGGTAACAATTTTAAGTGTCTTTAGGCTTAAAGTATGATCAGACCAAGCAATCTCTTGTGGAGTATTTCTTACAACAGCAAACTTACGTTGATTTGGAACTAATTCTTCACATGTAATGTTTGATGTTCCTGCGAAAGATAATTGAGTACATTAAAAACCTACTGCTTTGTGTGTTTTTTGTGTGTTTGCGTGCGTGTGGGGTCGGTGCTATGTCAAGATTAAACTGGATTAAGCTCGTGTCTTACAAGTTAACACATTACCATTTTTCCAAAAAGATAATACGCTACTGTTATGGTAAATAAAATACTTCGAATTATCTAACTATAAGTGCTGGTACTAGTTCTCATGACAACCGGTGCGGTAACCCATAGTGGCACCACTTGCGCCAACTACTGCATATATATATATATATATATATATATATATATATATATATATATATATATATATATATATATATATATATATATATATTATATATATATATATATAGGGAATTAGGTGTCACCCCATTCAAGATGATATCACATTGTGCCCAATAGTGTTTTTAACTTTATTCTGCTATTAAATTCACTGGAAAAAAAAAAGAAAGCAGACATACTACGTATAATTAGTTATTTCGGTTTTTGGTGTTACTACCTGGAATGTTGTCACCCGGTGTGGTTCGCACCCCACTCCCCGCATCGTTACGCCATTGCACAGGATTACAGCATATATTAATATTTGTAACGCCAACATCGTTTCTCGGATTACTTTTCAATAATTTTACTTTCACTACATGTTACCTGATGAATGTTTAATACCTTTTTTAAAGGCGTGCATATTTGACGGTTTGCTTGAGACAAGTTGGTCACCGTTGTGCCACAGAAATAAGGCTGAGTCGTCCAGTGGTTCTAGTTTCTTGCATGAGCAGTTAATGCTCAGACCATCCTCCAGACACTGTCGCTGTATAACAGATGACCGTACTGTAAAACATTGCAATATTATTAGCTCAGTGATTTACTTTCAAGACGTTTTATTTTATTCTGCGACAAAACGCACAACTTAACGTTTGTGTATTGAACACGCGAAAATATACGGTTAAATTCCTCTCCGGAAATTAAAGAGACTGTTAATAAATAGATTTAAGTCGTTACTTCTTCATTATTAAATGTCGAATAAGGTACTCATATCTAGTCCGAAAATGCAGAAAAATAATTCCTTCCCGCCCTCACTCCGCTATTGTCACCACTAATTTCAACGCTAATTCTACTTTACACATTTAAATATGTAAGCAACTCGAAGAAATGTTTTAAAAATGTATTAACTGCCTTGTCTATCAGCATTTAGTTTTACTTCTGCTTTATATTCCATATCTCTTATTTACATTATTTATTAAAATCTTATTTCGATATACTTGTACCTATGTTTACTACTGCTGACAAAGAAATCCCAAAATGAAAATCCTTTTGAGTACCAGTTACATTGGGGTACACAAAAATATTGAAATCGTTGGGAGTTAAATGCAGTTTTTCAGTTTTCAGACTTGTAGAGCACTGGGCGTTGTAGTAGACTGGTTCAACAGAAACTGGAGCGTACTTGCATGAGGCTAGGGATATTTCATTGTACCATCGAATCGCCATCTGGTGAACATTATTGGGATCTATTAAATTTAGTTGAAAGAAATGGTAATTAAAAGAGTTTTTTTCAAGCATCTCTTTGGTATCAACACTCCCCCTCTCCGAAGCACGTCTACCTCCTCTTCCCCGAACGAGATTGGATTGATATATAAATTATATACTTTAACCATAGGCCGTCCATCGCCGCCCCCCCCCCCCCCCCCTCCCGCTCACCCACCCCGGATATTCATCTCCACCCTCCCCAAAATTATTTAAATGACCCATCCCTCCGGAGAAAAAATCTGAAAGAAACACTGGTTATTAGTAATACTTATTTTACAAAATTCTTAATTTTAAGAATTTCGAGCTACATTATTTTTTCTATAAATACTCGTATTAATGAACACAAAAAAAAACCCATACTACTTTGTTTCGCTAAATTAAATGGATTTTAATGTGTCAAAAAAAACCCCCCAAAAAACCGTTTAAATTACTTCCAGATGAGTATTAATTGCCAAGAGAAGAATTGGTTTTATATGAATAATATAAAGATCAAAATAATTATGTTCTTTGAAAATCGCTTGCTATTCATTCTTACATAAAGTAAATAAAATCTTGAGCTTAATCAGAGTCTGTGATGTAGAGAAATGGGTGTATTCACAAATTTCAACAATTTGAAATTTGACTTCTGTTTGCAAATGTGTTTGTATTTATTTTAAATTAAATTGCTTAAAACAAATATTATATATTTTGATCTTTCAAATAGATTCAAAACATTTGAACACTTGAAACAAGAGTTAGAAATTTTGTGTTCGGTAATTGCAACGTTTTTATACCTGAAGTGTTGTCAAATATTAAAGTTCGATAGTAGTGACAAAGGTAATGCACCGCGTAAAAAATGTAAAAAGTTACCAATGATCGTGGGTATGATTTTGTTGTATTACAGCTGTAATATATTTGACTTGCAGACCAAGTAGATTCGCAATGAGTCGTATTGGTGCTTGGCGCTGCTAAAAAAAAACAACAAATATTTTCAAAAATCAAAGGAAAATATATAACACAGAACATGGTTTACTTGAATTACGCAAATCAGCTGAATATTGAGATTATGTTATATGATTTAACATACCGTATACTTTTAAGTTACACGTGTAAAACGTTTCCTGTTTAGAATGCGAAGTGTGAGAGTGTAACGACCAAACTCCTTCGGAATTTCTGCCCAGTTGTCTTGTAACCCTTGGGAAGTGAATATTGAAGATCAAACTGTCATCTACTCTCTCAGTGCTGGCTTTCAGCCATGGGATGTCGTTATGGCTGCAATCGCCTGAGGCTACCGTACATTCGAAAGCGATGTTTCCGTCTTTCATCCACACAAACATCCTCGACTCGCTGGGAATGCTCGTCATGTTGTATTGAATGTCATAGGGCATTTCTTCCGCGGCTGGATCACACGTCAGGGCCGAAACAACTGCATATGTGTATCGACAGAGTAAATTAAGTTAGAGCTGAAACAACTGCATATGTGTATCGACAGAGTAAATTAAGTTAGAGCTGAAACAACTGCATATGTGTATCGACAGAATACATTAAGTTAGAGCTGAAACAACTGCATATGTGTATCGACAGAGTAAATTAAGTTAGAGCTGAAACAACTGCATATGTGTATCGACAGAATACATTAAGTTAGAGCTGAAACAACTGCATATGTGTATCGACAGAGTAAATTAAGTTAGAGCTGAAACAACTGCATATGTGTATCGACAGAGTAAATTAAGTTAGAGCTGAAACAACTGCATATGTGTATCGACAGAGTAAATTAAGTTAGAGCTGAAACAACTGCATATGTGTATCGACAGAGTAAATTAAGTTAGAGCTGAAACAACTGCATATGTGTATCGACAGAATACATTAAGTTAGAGCTGAAACAACTGCATATGTGTATCGACAGAGTAAATTAAGTTAGAGCTGAAACAACTGCATATGTGTATCGACAGAGTAAATTAAGTTAGAGCTGAAACAACTGCATATGTGTATCGACAGAGTAAATTAAGTTAGAGCTGAAACAACTGCATATGTGTATCGACAGAGTAAATTAAGTTAGAGCTGAAACAACTGCATATGTGTATCGACAGAATACATTAAGTTAGAGCTGAAACAACTGCATATGTGTATCGACAGAGTAAATTAAGTTAGAGCTAAAACAACTGCATATGTGTATCGACAGAGTAAATTAAGTTAGAGCTGAAACAACTGCATATGTGTATCGACAGAATACATTAAGTTAGAGCTGAAACAACTGCATATGTGTATCGACAGAGTAAATTAAGTTAGAGCTGAAACAACTGCATATGTGTATCGACAGAGTAAATTAAGTTAGAGCTGAAACAACTGCATATGTGTATCGACAGAGTAAATTAAGTTAGAGCTGAAACAACTGCATATGTGTATCGACAGAATACATTAAGTTAGAGCTGAAACAACTGCATATGTGTATCGACAGAGTAAATTAAGTTAGAGCTGAAACAACTGCATATGTGTATCGACAGAGTAAATTAAGTTAGAGCTGAAACAACTGCATATGTGTATCGACAGAGTAAATTAAGTTAGAGCTGAAACAACTGCATATGTGTATCGACAGAGTAAATTAAGTTAGAGCTGAAACAACTGCATATGTGTATCGACAGAATAAATTAAGTTAGAGCTGAAACAACTGCATATGTGTATCGACAGAATACATTAAGTCAAGGCTGAAACAACTGCATATGTGTATCGACAGAATAAATTAAGTCAAGGCTGAAACAACTGCATATGTGTATCGACAGAATACATTAAGTCAAGGCTGAAACAACTGCATATGTGTATCGACAGAATACATTAAGTCAAGGCTGAAACAACTGCATATGTGTATCGACAGAATACATTAAGTCAAGGCTGAAACAACTGCATATGTGTATCAACAGAATAAATTAAGTCAGGGATGACATAACTGCATATGTGTATCGACAGATACATTACGACAGGGCTGAAAAAACTACACACATACATCTACAGAATAAATTAAGTCAAGGCTGAAACAACCGCACTGTATATCGACATAAAACAACATTTAAAACAATATTAATCAATGCATTCTTTTAGTATAATATATTGTATGATACACAACTGACAGCTTGGTGGGAATGTAGAGCTTACGACTTCTAAATAATCTCGAGTCCGGTTCCTGGGCTTGGGTCTGTATGACGTCATCGAGTCCATTTAGCTCTCCATGGTACCTGACTCAGATTGGGGAAAGCTAAGCCGAATGCACATAGTACTGACTATATCATCCCTTCATATACTTAGGTCATTGAAACCTGTAGATTCTACTTTGCTAACTCTAAAGACCGTGAGGTTCGAAAAGGGTACTTTGCTTTCACTTTTTATTCAAGTTCTATTATTATGATAAAGATAAGTGTACCAACCACCAATCAATGAGAGTACGATTGCTTGAGACAGAGTACACAATTTCCTTCCTGGCTCCATTCTCTATAGACATCAATCAGCCGATTGTTTAACATGAAACAAAAAGAATATATGGACTAATTTATACAGTCAAATGATTTTACAATTAAATGCATATTATCTGAGGTATAGATTTTGTTTTGAATTCAAAGTTTTAACCATTCTTTTGTTTTAGCGAAATCTTCCTACGAGTGAATCGAACTTTTATATTTTTTTAAATAAACAGAATAATTTTTTTTAATGTATGCATTGATTATAATAGTTATTGTGTTTTTTAAACTGCGAATTCTGGTTATTTGGCTTTTATCAGAAAAACGTCACTATCTTACCCCTAACGCTAGGTAACATAAAGGCGCATTAAGTAGTTGTATAACGTATTCCGAGAATGTGTTATCTTTGAAAATGCCATACCATATACGGTAACATTCTTTATCTTTATAACAGCTAATACTTTGGTCTTGTTATTACACATATTACACACACCATACACTGTATAGCCGCCCCACCCCGAACACTATCCGGCAAACGAAGTATAAATTATCAACAAACACCGTCACAAAAGTTTTTTTTTTGTGCACACTAAATTGTGGTGTTATTTTTATCTGTGGGCTTTTGACTGTGGGCCCTTTTGTCATTGACGGTGTGTCACGAGTCGCTATACCTGTAGCAATTGATCAAGCCTACCGTAACTGTAACGAGTTTTATTTACATTACAAAGACAAGATTTGCTGTGTAAAAAGATCAATACGAGTTACATTTTGAAAGAAATTTTCCATGCCGAATTCATAACTTGATTGAACATGATATCTTAACGTTCATAACATAAACAAGGTCGAAAATATTACCAGAAGATCAAGTAAACAAAACATAGATCAGGGACGCATAACGATTTAATGTTTGTACTTGCAGAAGAAATACAACCCAGTGTAACTTCTTGTATGCCTTTTTACAAGCTTTTATTAAACTCACTTCCTCTGTATGTCGTCAGTCGTCAGTCAGTGTGTCTAGATTGAAACGCCCGGGCGAAATTGCAGGCACTTCTAACTGACAGATACGGTTCGATTTTTTACATGGGTCAAGACATGAAGACAATGCAACATGACATTAAATTTGACGTAAATAGATGTCTAATTAATTTTTTATGAATTAATTAAAATTTTGTTAAAATTAGTAGGCTGTCTGATCAAACTATTCCGCACTATTACACACGAGTCATCACGTTCATTACGTGTGCAATGGTTTTTAGTAATGCAACTCTATTGTAAATTTAAAACATTTAAAGTACTGAAAAAAAATTCATAAATACTAATATTTAGGAAGAGACCCACGCTTATCTCTATAGTTATTTAAATAAAAGTGTATAATTTATTTGTGTGTATGTATGTATGTGTGTGTGTACATATGTATGTGTGTCTGTAAACACGATAACTTGAGTACCGTTACAGCTAGGTTGATGAAATTTCATTATATCAAATTAGTAGATCCGTATCAACATTTCAGCGATTTCCAATAACTTTTTCTACTTTCAATTTTCCAAAAGCCTATAACTTGAGTACTATTTCAGATATATAAATGAAGTTTCACACATAAGTAAAATATATAATTCTCTGTCCTCTATCAAATTTGAGTAATTTCCGTTGAACCGGAAGTAGTAATTTACGCTATTTCCGATTTATCAAAAAAAAAATACGCTTGTGAATTTATAAAGTACTAATAATATCCCGCACTACTATGCACATTTTGTTTGGCGTTCATTTGGTGTGCAATTCTTTTTCTACGAGATTCTATTCTATTATAAAAAGTTTAATTAATTAAAAATGGATTTAAAATATTGTCTATATCCCGAGTTGCAATACCCCGTAGTGTTATATAAGAATATTCGAGAAAGTTTAGGGGAGATCACTCCCGGTTTATTAAAATTAGTAAATTTAATAATTAGTATAGTTAATAATGTGACCCACGCTTTTCTTTGTAGTAATTTAAATAGTAGTGTATTATTATATATGTAAAGAAAATCATGTATTTTCTACTTTTTAGTCTATTATTACATAAAAGCTTGTTATTAAAACGTTTTTCATGAATAAAAAAAATATATTTTGTTATAAAAAGAAACTATCGCACTTTTACTCTACATTCACAATAACTGTCCGTACACGATGTTCATTGTTTCTAAGATCCATTGTATTGTTTTATACTTGTGTTATACATTTTATTGTAAGCAGTATATTGTAAATATGTTCTTCTCAATTAAAAACAAGGTAATTAAAAAGTCTAGTGACAATTTTAGAGCAATTTCCTTATGTTATCTAAAAATAGCTCTGTCGTAGCGTAAATCAAGAGCAGGGTTAGTAAAACCATTGGTTAAAATACATGTTTTATCTACAATAGAGTTACATGACTAAAAACCATTGCGCGCATAGCTACTGAACGTGATGACGCAGCCATTTAAACGTGATGGCGCAGCCATTGAACATGATGACGCGTGTGGTGTGGTTGGATAAACATGCCTACTAATTCGGTCCAAATTTTAATTAATGCAAAAAATTTTTTGTGACCAAACGAAAGGATATTTTTGAAAACTTTCTTCGGCAATATTGTTCTAAATTATAGCTTGAATCGACTGGTAAATGTTTCAAGTCGCTAAGTGGTCTGGTTGCCGAGATATGGGCCAAAAACTGCATTCTTTTCGAGATTTTTTGGCTTTTTCGGGAAATCCATGAAAGAAACCCGGAATTTTTTTGGCCCACTATCATCCTGGTAACTTGCTTAACATAATTGCTTTTTGAACTAGTCCTCGATATTGCTTCGTTGAGGAGAAGATACGACTTAAAGCTGCGGACACACATCCATCCATCAATCCATTCATACATTCATACATCCAGAAATGACGGGTTAATAAACACAATTCTCCAGAATGGAAATTGCGCTAAAAATGGCTTTAAAACACTTGCGTGAACGTTTAAGAATACTTTTAAGAAAACGATTTTTCAATTTACATTGTCGCTACCTATTAAACAAACTATTATTATATTACAACTCTTAAAATGATATCTTGATCATATTGAATTGAACTTTATTGTGGTTTATGTACAAGTTTAGTGCGATCAAATCCTTAAAATGAATAATTGAAAATATTCGAAATAAAAGCAAGCATTAATGACACAATCACAAATAATAGAAAACACAAAGCTTCACAAAGCTTCACAAAGCTTCACAAACTTACAAACTTACAAACTTCACTAACACAAACAGGAAAAACCAGAAAAATAACGGCTACCTGTGCTGAAAATAATAACAAGTTTGTACAAGTATAGTTGAAGTTTTCCTGAAGATTGCAGCTGAATAATATTATTTACACGAATCCAAATTTAAGAAGCAAACAAAAACAACGGTTTAGTTAAAATTATATGATAAATGATTATACGTACATTTATTATCTAATTGTATACCTTCTGGATTCTTTATAAACAAATAAAATACTTTACACTACAATAAACAAAACAGACCATTCCTTTTCTGAAAAAAAAGATAAAGTTGTTTCAATCGGGTTTTCCCAATGTTAGATTTGGTCTCTAACTTACCCGATTATTACTTCGATTTAAGAGTTTCTACTACAGCTTAATCGTATCATCTCTAGTCCTGTGGCATTATTCATATCTAAGTAGTATACACTTATAATTTTTTTTAAAGTGTGGATACTTTTGCTATCAAATGATTTTTTTAAAAATCTAATCATCCTTGTTTTTGGTTCTAGCGCTAGCAAAGAAGATTGTCATCAAGAATCCCTTAAACCAGAAAATAACAGGTCATCTATTTATTTAGCACACAATGTACGACTAGCGTAAAGGGGTCGGGTCTGTAAAGCTCATGATTGCTAAACCGAAAAGTCTCGAGTTCGAAACACAAGGCAGATGAGGCACTATAGATGGGGACAGACCCTCGTGTAGGGAATAAAACTTAAAATCTAAAAACATCTGCCTTGTAGTTCGTTCTTAGTTGGACAAAGACTTTGGAAGCAAATCCAGAAAAAAGCAGGCTTAAATCGGAGTTAATGACCCACATGGAGCATAACAACTTGACACATAAAACTCAATTTTGTTGGAGGAAATGAAATCACTTACATTAAAACCATAAAGAACGAAGAAAAAAAGAAGTTGTGATTGAAATCCAAAGATACACATTAAGAAAAATATAAAACATGATGTTAAGTTTTTATAGACATTATTCGGCGTGACAAATTCATTTTTTTCCTGAAATATCGATATTCAAATAAATCTGTGTAGGGCCGACGTTGCTTTTGGGAAGTATTTCGGGATTAACACAAGCTGCTTCTTCATATGTATGGCTTGATTCGTTATGCTGTGCATCGTTGTCACACATACGAAATGTTGTCAAATTTGGGAGGGTTCCATCTGTAATGTAATGTGTAAAAATCCAAATAATTAGGTCAACATACACAATGTAAGCATATAATATTTGCAGCCTTATATAACTTTATATTTATATTATAAATTTACATAACCAATTATAAATAATTATATATATATATATATATATATATATATATATATATATATATATATATATATATATATATATATATATATATAATGTATAACATGTGTGTACATATTGTGTTTGTGTGTCATTTATAAAAGTTTACAAACCAAGAGTTGCTGGTCCTTCGTTGGAAATCACGTACAGCCTTTCTGATCTTTCTCTGTGAAAATAGAAGTATACTAGTACTTATAAAGGCAAGTAACTATTTATTACTACAATATAACCTGTATAACAGTATATTCTACCGTCATGTCGAGTTAGATTTGTCCATCTTTATGTAGTCTTTTTTAATATTATTGTAGTTTAAATATTTTGTAAAAAGTTATATTACAATGAACAAAACACATTTTTGAGTGTTCGAGTATCATATTAGAACACCAGTTCTTACCCTTGTACGATGCTTTGTTTTCTGTTAATACCTGAGTAATAAAAAGATTATTACGATGACAATAATATTTCTTTTTAAATGCTAAAAACATTAAAACTTATGAACACACTATAAAGTAATTTTTATAATTCTTTTCTTTTCGGATATCTAATAAAAACCTAATGTTATAACAAGAAAAAAAAAAGAAATTTTACTTTGAATATAACAGATTGAAGCCATGAGAAGTAATGACATCACGACGATTGTAGTTATTAGGGACATTATCAACACGAAGTACTCTTGGTTGCTTTGACTCAATCCTGGAATAGAAATAAAATGTATACTTGTACGAAAATGTGATGTCTTATGTAATTTAAACTTTAAAACATTGGTACACTACTATTTATCATGCCCGAGTTATGTGGGAGGAAGGGGGTGGGTCGAAGAGCTGCGGAGAGTGAGTAAACATGACTTTAGTTCTCAGTAACAGAGTTGACCTGTTAGTTACAATATGACTCCATGTGACTGAGCTCTTTCACAACCCCAACCACGGGGATTGCTGCGGACAGCAATCTATCTAGGAGAGAAATTTCCAAAATCAAACAACTGCTGCCTTGTTGTTTGTTCTTGGTTGGACAAAGGCTATAAATATTAACTCTTCGTACAAAGAGTTAGTGTATCCTCGTAATATAATTCTTATTTAATTATGCATCTTATAATAATTATAATATAATAATTACATATAATTCTTCTTTTTAATAAATAAATCATGGGAAGGTAAATCAATAAGTAGGTTTGATGTTTAAGATGCGATAAAATAATTTTCAATAGCTTTTGTCCAATTCAATTTAAGCTTGATATTCTTGTAGAAAAAAAAATCACACCAGATTATATAAAATTAGAGTATTAACCCTTTTGCACCAACCATAATGAATTAAGACGTTGATTTCCTTTGTTACTTTACAAATATCATACGCCAAAGTGAGATTGAAACTCCCCTGTTGATGTGTAGAGCTGATGTTGTAGACAGCACATGGTTCACCAGAAGCCACAAGTTCTTGTTGGTGTTTAATTTTTGCTCTACAAGGTGACGGCAAATCTCGGCAACAGAACGTGATTGTACTCTCGTTGGTCTGAAGTTGTAACGCGTTTGAGTCCCCGGTAAAATTGAATCCATTTACATCAAACATGACTTCAGATAGATCTAGAGGGCATAAAAAAAAATTCAAAATTATCTTTATAAGCTGTTTTGATTGAAATAATTTATACATAACTGCATTTAATAATCTTATATAAGAATAGTTTATTTTTCAATAATACAAATAATATTCTTGGCTTTTATTCAAAAATCAACAGCTTGAACTATGCTATGTATAAATAGTATACACTAGTATACACATACATTTACACTAGAAATATTGGATTCATGTGAAGACACACACAATAAACCAATGATGTTCACTTTTTGAAATGTTTGAGTTAATGTCATATTTATGTAGTGCTAGTGTATATGTATCTCGTATTACAATGTGAAAGCGTAAAACCACCTCGAACCCCTCGATATTTAGAATTTAAAATAATGCCACGATGGAACAGCGATAGATCTCAAATACAAAATCCATTTTTTTCCCCTCAAAAGTGAAAAACTGTGAAAACAGTGGTTTATAGAATATTTATTTTAAAATTTACAAAGTAGAAAGTTTTATTATAAAGAAACAATATGTTAAATAGTATTGTTATTTTTTAAATTAATTATTGGTACAAGTACTTTGTAAATATTTATTTCAGTTAAGTTTCTTATTGATTGATTGCTGATGTTATATGTAAAATTATTTTTTAGATAATTATACTCAAGGTTAATGTAAGTTATGTATATTTCAATTATCGATTGAAGTTCTGTAGGCTACATGTATTAACATACAAACTCTTCTAAACTAAGATACCAACTTACCGTACATCTGGGGTATTTTCTGTACATTGCTGACAATATCGACTCCTACATAGCCTTTAAGGAGACCTCCACTGTATTTACTGGAGGCAGTCATGTTGATGACCACTTGAAAGAGGGTGCCTTCACTTTGATTACAGTAACACACGGCTGTTTGCGACAGGGAACACTTGTGATCCAGGTTCACTAGACACAGCTGGAGATGAGGTTAAGCACATTTTTAAAGTTACATTCAATGCAGCATCTTATTATCAGCATCAGCATCGTGTCCAAAAGCTTTCATCTGTTTCAGAGACATCGGCATATAAAGGGATATTGTGGTCAGCACTAAACCCAACCACCCATTTTTTTCCTTAACGTGAGTTAGAAACCCATCAGAGCTCGGTGGACTCAGGGAAGTTCCACTGACTTGAACCCCGATTCGAAAATGATTAAATTTATATAATTAGTGTTTTTTTTTCTTCTTTTTGCTTTCTCAAGTCCAAGGAAAACAGAGCATTCAATTTTATAGAACTTCACGACTTCAGTGTGCTATTATCTATCTCATATTTTTCTTTATTGCTTAGGGAAGAACTTTCAGTATTTAAACGAACGTTAAACTCAAATTGTCAACAAAGTTGATGATTAATTTTACTTTTGTGATGTTTATGGTACAATTGTATATATACAATTTGAATATTTACGTCTATATGAACAATTTTTAAAATCAACTATTCTATGTTTACAGTTTCGATATTCTAACAGAGCTTTCTATAAAAGTTTTCTAAAAATGTTAAAATTGCTCACATGGTGCCACTGGTCACTGCTATATCTTGCAGTGTGAAAGCGCACCGTTTTGTTTTCCAATCCGACCGACCCTGCGTCCACTGCTACATTATACACAACATAATCCTTCCATGATATAAAACCTGTCGTGCACTCTGTTTTACTGTATGTTGGGTTGTAGTCACTGATGGTAATCTTCTGTGCTAGACTGTTGCCTGGGGTATATGCAAATGCGTAGGTTATTTCAGATGCGTAGAGAGGGGGGGGGGGGGTGCGGGGGGTGCGGACCGCACCGGGTGACACCATTTAGAGGGGTGATACCAAGGCAAAAATAGGAAAATATATAGAGAAAAACTTGAAAGGGGGGGGGTGCAAATGGAAAGTTTGAGGGGGGGTGCAAATCGAAAGTTTGAAAGTTTGAGGGGGGGGGGGGGGTGTAAATCGAAAATTCGAAAGTTTGTCCCCGGGAAGGGTCGCTACGCCTCTGGGGGGTGACACCATTAAGTGCCGCACCGGGTGACACCCGACCTCGCTACGCCACTAGGTTATTTTCATATGTGAATTAATGTTACCAATCTTACTACTGTGGTTCTATTAATTAACTTGTATATGCTAATGGTTGAAGGGTAGACCGTTTCGCTACAGACTCGAAAGTACAAAGTCTGGATCTCGCTCCAGCTTTGATGGGTACCTGATTCACGATGGGCAAATCAAAGACGGCTATGCATAGTGCTGATCACACTATCCTAATCCATGCCGAGGTTAAGGAATACATGAACTCTACTACATTTGCTCCGTGGGTAGTTACATCTGAAAAGAGAGCTTTACTTTTCTTTTTAGATTTCCGATTAAGGTTTTCTATCCTACGATATTACCTATGGTCAATGGTCACAAAACATTTAATATTACCCAACATACTTGCATTCAGTGTTACCATTAATCAGAATGTATTCGCTAATCCAGATTTTCTATCTACAAGATTACCGACGGTCAACGTGAATGTGCATGGCATTTTCAAATGCGATTCAGTACCACTGTACATAAACATTAAACTGATTCTGAATATAACATTTCTGATAAGTCTGTCGAGTATTTAGATCTGCTTGGTCAGATTTTGCAAAAACTTACCCTCCACACACGCATGCACTCACCAACACACATACACACAAAAGAGGTTATTGCATTATATTGTATCTTGTATATGAAATACAGTGAAAAGAGGCTTGACGCTTTTATAACTAAAGTAAAAGAACACCGTTTTGTAATAAAAAGTTCAAAAATAATTATTTAACCTCGCATTTCATTATATACCGTGTAGGCATACTATTTTATAATGTGTATACTTAATGTTGTCAATAAATAATAATCATATCCATAACCTTCAAATGCAGTTTATTGAGCATCGTAAACTTACCTTGGATGAAAGACATTGCCAGGAAAATATGCATGTACCACATTTCTAAACCTACACAAATACTCAGCCAGCTAAATCAGATCCTTGTATTTCTTGTGCTGTGAGTACACAGATTTTTAAGTTTAGATTGATTGATCTACTCACTGAGTCACTGATCAAACTGTGACGTTAATGAGATGATGGAACATGACGCATGCTGATTCACCAGTTTATTATATAAGTTTTGTAGAAGTTCAGCTTTAAAGTCAAAGCGAAAAACCTACTTAAACCAAGAGCGTAAAGATTGTAAAGTACATTTTACAAAGCCGTTTAGACATACTTAGGATAACATCTGTATAGTACATATATATATATATATATATATATATATATATAGTATATAACTAGGATAATATTTTACACTACATCGTGATAGAACTAGGATAATAATACTACAGTATAATAGAACGAGAATACAACTCTACAAAAAATACAAATAGGATAAATATTACCACTACTCCGTGATATAACTAGGATAATAACACTACAATAGAATAGTTTATGATACATTTTGGACAGCAGGATAGAACTAGAATAATATTTAAAAATAATAGGTCTAAAGAACTGAGATAATATAAATACAGCTTGAAAAAAGCTAAGAAATCATCACAAACACTTTAGTTTAAACTAATCCTGACTACTGATGTAATAAAAGCACGGTGAAAACATCTCCTAATAAGTAACGTGCTGGGAAGTTGAGAGAGAGAGGGGGCATCAATGACCTGTCTATAGACCTGTAAGAGAAGTGGTCAGTTTCGGTGCTATTGATATCATTAGTACATTAGTTTCCCTCCTGCCGATCCGATTCTCTCACGGTCTTCTGCGGATCAGTTTCTTATAAGCACAGCTTCATATAATTCAACCAACAACCACAATTAAAACACACACAATTTACATCCACACAACGTAATGACGGCTAAATTGAATGCTTTCGTTGGCTATCAACCTAATGTTTCTTTCAAGCTTGTTACTGGAGAACGCTTGAAAATACAAACTTAAAACAGTACAAATCAAACGTAAAGTTTCCCTTTCAAACCTGACGGTCTATGGGGTAAGTGAAGTGAGTTCACTTGTTTTGTGTCCTCGGCATATGTAGAGATATGTAGGGACGGTCTTCTGACTTGAACCCGGATTCGAACTCGAGACTTACGGGTTAGCAGTCCAACTCTCCACCGCTAGACCACTCCGTCCCACAGTGTCCGACCTTAACTCCAGTGACATCCTCCCCCAACCCACACAACCCCACCAACAACATTATCAGTTAGAAACCTTGTATAAAACGAAAAACAAACATTTCAAACAAAGTTGGTAGTTTCAGTCATGTTGCAAAAATGGAACCGGTACTTATGGATGAATTCGAGACATTCTTTGTTTGGAGAAAATAGAAGTTTTATTTGCGCGTTTGGGGGTCCATGGTTTGATGTTGATGATGATGATGATGATGATGATGATGATGACGATGACGATGACGATGACGATGACGATGACGATGAAGATGACGATGACGATGATGATGATGATGATGATGATGATGACGATGATGATGACTATGATGATGATGATGATGATGATGATGATGATGATGATGATGATGACGATGATGACGACGATGATGATGATGATGATGATGATACGTATTTGACTAACAACACACTAACGATGTCAACCCTAATACTTGAATACATGACGTATGATTAATTAAAACAACAAACCAGTGAAGTTTTTAATAATTTTATTATTTGTGTTTTGTGCGTCTGTGTGTTAGTTGACGAAGCACTTCAAGTACAGCGAAAATGAACAGACAATTTTTCGAATCATAAAATTAAAGGAAAGACGTTTATCTTACTGCTTCTATATGGATCAGTGGAAATTTTTCCTTTCAATTAGTGAACAACACCTATCCATACTTGACTAGTTATTTCAAAATTTCCAGATGAATTCCAAGTTAAATATTTTATTTCAAATATAAATAAAAATTACATTAAATTGTCATTAACATTCGTTCAAAGAATACTGTATTTACCAAAAGGGGAGACATCTAAATTAAGTAATAGCAATCACTAATGTGAGTTGATGAGGACGGAAATTTTCAAAGTGAAAGCTTTTTTTTTCTTTCTTGTATTTATTTAGTTTACTTTTTAGTAGCTTGATACTGTAACGATTTTTAACAACATGTTTAAACAATTTTATTTTAAAATTTGACCCAGTGTTTGTGTATTTTGTGTATACAAATTCATAGGACTTGGCAGTACCATATACCCGTCTCATTCCCCAAATATGTATGTTGTCCATGACTTCAGTGGACACCTGACTAACGTTTGGTGAAATTTAATTTAAAAAAAAAGCATAAAAACAAAAAGTAAAGAAGAAATTAAAAAAAATTAATCAAGCATCATAGAATGGACCACACTATAAACTTCATATAGGCCTACTGAGGTCAGAGAAACAGGCAAACTCTACTTCACACACTGAAAGTACAAAAAAGTCAGCCTTACGTCCAGAAACAATAACTCACCGTATTGGTATATGGATCAGGTTTTCAAAATGTATCGAATGAACAACACGACCGAGCTGTATTGTTAGTAATGTGTATAATTAACAAAATATTTATAAACACATTTGATTTACAAAATAACCTTTAATTAAAAGAAATGAAATTTTGAAATACAACAAGATACAAGATAAATTTCCTTGCAACTTTACTCATCTTCTAGCTCGGGAGCTGGGAAAGAAAAGCATGCTATAAGAACTAGTTGTAAGTTAAAGTAAATATTAATATTTTTAAAGAGTAATAAAATAATATTATTCGGCGTGTCTGCAATGTAAAATCCATCAACCCCATACTTAATCCAGGTAAATAGAAAGCTTCTCATTTCGTGCCTGACAGTCCATGGCGCTGGTGAATTAGTGTTCACCTGTTTTTGGGACCTCGGCATATGAAGGGAAAGAGTGGTCAGCATTATGCTCAGACGATTTTACTTTCCTAACGTGAGTGGGTTACCCATCAGAGCTGGATGGACTAAGGGACATTCTACTAACTTGAACTTGGATTCGAGCTCGAGACTTTTAGGAGATTACCGCGCTACCGCTAGGTCAAGCTTACCGCATACATATATATATATATATATATATATATATATATATATATATATATATATATATATATAATTCTCTACGTCGCCCAACCATGCACGCACGCCGACTCTCTACCCCTCCTCCCGCCCCCTCCCTCGCTCTCCAGGCATGCGCAACATTGTGTACCCACCCACCCCATTTGGACAATTGTGTCTTTCAGTAAGTCTTCACCCATCACTAAATAGAAGCGTATTCTGCACCGCGGGTCGGCTCTTTTGTATTACAAGAATAAACCAACAATTATGACTTTTCGTTCAAAATATTCATTGCCCCACGGCGTGGCTTACAAACTAGTACATCTATTTCATTTAAAATATAATTATATTTCTATATGCTGAAACATGAATTCGATATTTTATTTAAGGAAACAAAATTGTATTTATCACCGTGAACTTACCAAGGTCTACCCGCTTATTCATGGCAAATATAGTACAACTTAAGCAAGAGGCCACCACAATGAACAGTGCTACAAATCCCCAGAATCGAAAAATGGTGTCACCCGCCGCAGCACTGTCAGTGAGGGGTACACGGGGTGTGAAGATATCTGTGGACGAAACATGGAGGACTTATTGACGTGTGGTTACTGGAAAGATATAGGGCTGGTAAGTAGGTCACCAACCAGCTGTATCGCTCATGCAGGTTTCATTGAGCCGTAGAACTGGTTGGTGACCTACTTACCAGCCCTATAATACGTATGGCGGAGTTGGGTAATAAAAGATGAGGCATGAGGGAACTATTGGAAAGGATCGATTGTAAAAAAAAAATAATGACGCAAATGCAAGTTTTAAGCTCCACTGTCTGAAGTCACGAACATCTAAGCTCTACTGCCTGAAGTCACCAACATCTAAACTCCTGACGCTACTAACATCTAAGCTCCTGACATCACCAACATATTAACTCATGAAGTCACCAACGTATAAGCCCCACTACCTGGCGTCACCAACATCTGAGCCCCACTACCTGACGCCACCAACATATAAACTCCTGACGCCACTAACACCTAAGCTCCTAACGCCACCAACATCTAAGCTCCTGACGCCACTAACATCTAAGCTCCTGACGCCACCAACATCTAAGCCCTACTACTTGACGCCACCAACACCTAAGCTCTAAGCTCCTGACGTCACTAACATCTAAGCTCCTGACGCCACCAACATCTAAGCTCATGACTGACGCCACCAACATCTAAGCCCACTACCTAACGCCACCAACATCTAAGCCCTACTACCTGACGTCACCAACATCTAAGCTCCTGACGCCACTAACATCTAAGCTCCTGACGCCACCAACATCTAAGCTCCTGACGCCACCAACATCTAAGCTCCTGACGCCACCAACATCTAATCCCCACTACCTGACGTCACCAACATCTAAGCCCTACTCCCTGACGCCCTTTCCCTACCTGCATACACCTCCACCTCGCACAGAGTCAAATGTTTCACACCGGGGCTGATTCTCAGCGTGGAAATCCATTTGTCGTGAACGAAGGTTGGGTTCCAAGGTCTAGGCCACATGGCGAACCCATCCTTCTTAAAGCTTTCTTTCTCGTTAGTGATAGAATACGGCATGCTTATCATCACCTGATTACCTACAGTACAGTGGGACGTAATAAAAAGGAATTTAAAAAAAAAAACGGTTGGCATGGAAACCGATTGTTATTGATGCCGACGAAACCAGATACAAGGCTAAAAACTGTAGCGTAAAAGCGAATCAATGTGTCTTTTGTTCAAAATAATACGTTTATTTCTTTCTCCATTTTCTTTCTCCTATCTATAAAAGCTTCTTCTTCTTCTTCTTCTTCGTTCTTAATTATTAGTGTTGAAGGGGATCGAGATTTATCTGCCAGTGGGTACTCGAGACTTTGTTCGAATTCATCAACCATGAGCTTTTTGCCGACTCGACCACGTCTCCAACACAATTAAGCGTTACGTGTCAACCGGTTATGCGCCATTGAGGCCATTGACTCCGATTTCAGCCTGCTTTTCTTTTTGGATTTGCTTCCATAGCCTTTGTCCAACCAAGAACAATCTACAAGGCAGCAGTTATTTAATTTTGGAGTTGTCTCTCCTAGAAGAGTGGCTGTCCCCAGCTAACGAGCCTCATCTGCCCGAGGGTTCGAACTCGAGACTTTTCGGTTTAGCAACCATGAGCTTTACTGACTCGACCACGCCGAGTCAGCAAAGTTGATTCTTTAAGGATGTCTCTGTTAATCTCACTTATTGAGTTGTACGTGTAAATACATTTCAAGCGAATTTCTTTTTTGGCGAACTGCGTTGTTTACTCTCATTTTAAATGGAGTCTTTTTGAAAAAAAAAATAATCGCTTTTAAAGTGACTATTGACCTAGGCTGACTGCATTCTAAATTAACTATGCGTTTATTAAATCAATCACTTACAGAAGCGACACCAACTTGATATTTAGTAAAAGAATAGATAAGGTGACATAGGCTCCTGGTAAAATTACCAGATTCTTAGAAATGTAATTTTAAGAGGTTGAAAATGAACACGATTTACCGGCTTATTGTACCTATTAAAGGGACGTATTGGAGTTAAGAATTTAAATTATTAATTCCTTCCATTCTTTGACTACATGCAAAAATAAAATCAATATTAATTCTTAACACTATGTAACATGTATCAATAACACTATTACAGCACCAAATCTTCGCCCCATGATATAATCGTCTCTTTTACCTATTAAAGGGAAGTAATTGTGTCAATAGTTTAAACTTTTAATTCATTCCGTTCTTTGACTACATACAAAAAAAAAAAGAATCTATTTATACAATTCTCTTCTTGGAGACGGCAGAAAACACCAAGCTGTAAGCGCGCCTAGCAGTCCCCTCTCTTCCTCTCTAGGCATATCGCAACCACCCCCACCCCCACATGGTCTGGTGAGCTGTGGTTCACGCTAAATGTTTACAATCATAGAGACGGTTTTAGTGACGGCTATTAGGGGCAGATAATTTAGTTTGAAACTATTTTAAACTTAGGGGAGGTAACTAAGAGGAGGCTGCTTTCACGGGTGGAGGGGGGGGGGGGGGGGGTGGAGGTTGGGGGGAAAGGAGGGTTTTAGTGTTTTAAAGCAAATATTTTCAGTGACAGCATTGGTACTGTCGAATTCACAAATTATAAATTACTGAAAAAGAAAAAAAAAACTAAATAGCGGCGTATGATACGCCGCGGGTCGGCTCGTCAATATAAATTCTTAACACTATATAACAGATATCAATAACACTATTACAGCACCAAATCTTCGTCCAATGATATATTATTCTCTTTTAGCAAACACAAAAATGTAATTAAAAAAAACAAAAAAAAAACAACAAAAAACCCACAATTTTATCCTTATCATGTCTTCTACCTGCGTATATGGCGACCCTGGAGACGCGAGTATTGTTTTGCGGCTTCAAGACAATCACCAGCGGAGATGTGACGTCGACGCACGTCCGGTACCTGTCCCCGTCCGTGATGATTGACAGCAGCTTGTCGTTTGCATTTGACACTTCCACCACCAGACGTGCTGGTACCAAGTTACGCATGAGATTAATCCCTGTGACAAGGTTGATGGCATGTAATCCAGGTGAAGTAATAAAACTTAAATATTTCAAAGTAACTTCACGCTATGAGAGTGACAATATGAGCACTAACCGCCATTGAGATAAACTGAGCAAATAGAAAGATGAAATTTCACTTCTATCTCTATCAGATCTAGTAAAACCGCGTCTTCCAACTCCACATATACTCGATTGCTGATCACATTTGTTATCATTGCTGTTACACTTTTAAATTCCGACAAAAAACCATAACTCTCCATCGTCTTATAGGAAACTATGAAGGTGTCAGACTCAAAAACACCTAGAAAAAAAAAAGAATATATATGTATATATATCTATATATCTATCTATCTATATATCTATATATCTATATATCTATATATCTATCTATCTATCTATATATATATATATATATATATATATATATATATATATATATATATATATATATATATATATATATATATATATACTATATACTATATACTATATACTATATACTATATACTATATACTATATACTATATACTATATACTATATACTATATACTATATACTATATACTATATACTATATACTATATACTATATACTATATACTATATACTATATACTATATACTATATACTATATACTATATACTATATACTATATACTATATACTATATACTATATACTATATACTATATACTATATACTATATACTATATACTATATACTATATACTATATACTATATACTATATACTATATACTATATACTATATACTATATACTATATACTATATACTATATACTATATACTATATACTATATACTATATACTATATACTATATACTATATACTATATACTATATACTATATACTATATACTTTATACTTTATACTATATACTATATACGTTATACTTTATACTTTATACTATATACTATATACTATATACTATATACTATATATCATATACTATATACTATATACTATATACTATATACCATATACTAGGGGTCATCCATAAATGACGTCACGCTTTTTTGGACGATTTTTACCTCCCCCCCTCCCCTCCGTCACACGTCGTCACAAAAAGTCAGACCCCCCCCCCTAAAATGACGTCACACCTCAACCTACAACCCCCCTCAGAATTGCAGTTGAATTTTTTTAAAACATCGATATTTTTCCAAAATCTTGTCTAAACTATTACAATTTATTAAAACAGTTATCTAAAACGCGAAATAACGTCTAAAATTCGTTTTCTAACATTGCTTTTTTATAATGCAAAAATGTGACGTCGCAACATCTGAACCCCCCCCCCCTCCCCCTCATCACACATCGTCACAAAATTACGGACCCCCCCCCCCCTCCCCCGTACGAGTGTGACATCATTTATGGATGACCCCCTATTATATAATTGTTTAACGTACAGTAAATAGGTATATTTGTTTTACTCGAGATTTAAAAACTGTTACTATATTTTCAGTCAAATATTTACTATGCATTTTAGGTTAAAACATCATAGAAGCTAACATTTTTCCAAAATTATGAGACAGAAATTTTTTTATAGAAAGAAAAAACTAACAAACACGTAATTCCCTTGCCTCGTCACGTCGTAGGGCCTACTCTTCTTTTTAAACCTAACGATCCATAGAGCAAATTAAGTACTGGGTGCGGACTTATAGTTATACCAGTGTTAAGGTAACTAGTAGAATTTCACCCGATTTTTAAAATGGATTAAAGCATATAGTTTATCGTAACATTAAAATGCAACCTATAAATTGCAGTCTGCAACGATTTCCTTGGAGGCCTTTGTATCCGAATGGCCCTTTTCCTCGAAAATTTAGTTAAGATTAAAAATAACTAAATTTTAATATTATTTTTGCATACCACTTTAATAAATATTTTACTGCTTATTATGTTTTTAATAAAAGATAGTTTTAATGCGTCATTTTAAATATTTTTTTTCAGTATTTAAATTTTTTTTACACAACAGAATTATGTGACAAAAAAATCTGTAAAATAAATGATAATGAACACATGGTGCGATAAAATTAGTACTTATATTGAAAACATTCGTTCTTTCTTTGAAAAAGGAATTAAATATCCGATTTAGTTAAATTTCTGTCATGTTGCATTGTCATCGCGCGTTGATCTACGTGCGAATTTCGAAAGAAATCGGTCCTGTATAAATGGTCGAAATTTCACTCGTCCGTTTCCATCCATGACGAATAAAGCATGACGGACAAAAGCAAGAGAAAGAAAGCTAAATAAAATCTCAAAAACAAGCTACTATTAAAAGTACATTTGCTACCTGCTTCAAAAAGAATAAACAAAAATAGATCACATAAATAAGCACAATATCCCACCAAGGAGCGTTAAATGAGAAAGAAAGAAATGTAAAAAAAAAATACAACATCTCTACCTTCTTCGAAAAGAACAAAAACAATCGACGCCACGTAGAAGTGCTCGAAAAAACGCAAATTGAATTTGTTGAAGCTAGGAAACACACAGGTGCTGTCGTCACCATCAGTCAGCATTTCTTCCGAGTTAGTTATGGCATAGACTGTTAAATCCTCTGTTGGTAAATCGTAGTGTAAATAATTATCAGGGTAAACATTAAGACGACTAATACAATACTAATAAGTATAACATAGCATTAATAGCTAGAATGAAAGAAAGTAAAATAGTAATTATATTGTGAATGATAAGGTTATAACAGCATAGCTTATTGTGATATATATATATATATATATATATATATATATATATATATATATATATATATATATATATATATATATATATAAATATACATACATACCACATTGTACTGAATAAATTGATAAACATAGCACAGTTGATAATGACAGTGCTATTAATAATTATATTTGTACTAATAAATATGATTATTGTTGAATAATACAGATCAATATAATATTAATAATAGAAATTACAAAACAGTAAATAATAATAATAAAATTAATGACAATAACAAAAAATTAATCATAGTAATAAAACAAGTTAATAAAAAGTATAGTGACAATTTAAGCGCAATTTCCTTATGTTATCCATAACAATTTTTTATTTTTTGTGACCGAACGAAAGGATATTTTTTTGCGCTTAAAAAAAAGACAACTATGTTAACCTATATCAACGGAAATAGTTTTATTTTAACGAGTAGGCCTACACGATGCTCAGTTTAAATGTTCTTAATTATTTTTTTTGTGACCGAACGAAAGGATATTTTTGAAAACTTTCTTCGGCAATATTGTTCTAAGTTATGGCAGAAATCGATTGGTAAATGTTTCAAGTCGCTAAGTGGTCTGGTTGCCGAGATATGTGCCAAGAACTGCATTTTTTCGAGGTTTTTTGGCTTTTGCGGGAAATCCAGGAAGGAATTCCGGGAATTTTTTTGACCCACAATCATCCTCGGAACTTGCTTAACATATTTGCTTTTGGAACTAGTCCTCGATATTGCTTCGTTGAGGAGGAGATACGACTTAAAGCTGCGGACACACATCCATCCGTCCATCCATCACCAGAAATGACGAGTTAATAATCGCAATTGTCTAGTATGGAAATTGCGCAAAAAAGTAATGATTTATTATAAAATATAATAATAACAATAATTACTACGACTACTATTACTACTAGCCATTATAATAAGAAACATAATGATTAAAATCATAGTTATAATACCAAAATTAGTTTTAGTGATAGTGAGGCTAACACTTTAGACATGAAAATTTTAGTGTGTTTTTAAAGGGTAAAAAATTTAAATCCTGCGAATACAATGTTAAAGACCTTCTCAATGACGCATTATTCGGTGCAGTACAACTCGTTCATATCGTAGAGAAATAAAACAAGAACTCACGAACAAAATAACTGGCTTCTGCATTTAGCAACCGGCACTCACCGTACATACAGTTTGTACCGAATGACCCCATTGGGCAGTCGCCGGTGTAACAGCTGCCGTTTTTTCTACAGAACGAATCCGGACACTCGCACTTTTCCGCACACTTCGTGCCGAATGTAGAAGTCGGGCAATCTTGGCCCATTAGCAGACAGAGTAGAAGAGCATATCAATGCTTGTTTCAATTACATTGCTTTGTAATTATCAATGTTAGATTTTAATGAATACTTGGGTTTTCGTTTACGGTTTAGGTTTTGTTAAAATATGTCTCATATTTAATGAATACTTGTGTTTTCGTTTACGATTTAGGTTTTGTTAATATATGTCTCATATTTAATGAATACTTGTGTTTTCGTTTACGATTTAGGTTTTGTTAAAATATGTCTCATATTTAATGAATACTTGTGTTTTCGTTTACGATTTAGGTTTTGTTAATATATGTCTCATATTTAATGTATACGTCTACATTTAAATTGAAACATTATCGAGAAAAGACAATGTTTAGTACGTTCTAGATTGGGGGCGCAAGCTTAAGATAAAGAACATGTTTTTGTACAGGTTTCAGTACATGTTTTGGTATAGGTAGAGGCGTAGCGAGGGGGGGGGGCATATGTCCCCGGGCGCAGACCTTAGAGGCGCCAAAATTGGTTGGAAAAACAAATTGAGAGTTTGAGGGGGGGGGGGGCTGCAAATTGAAATTTTGAAGGGGGGTGTGCAAATCGAAAGTTTGACCCCGGGCGGCGCCGGGAAGGGTCGCTACGCCTTTTGGTATAGGTGTTATTTACAGTAGCTGGTATTCCATTTGTACTTTGCCTTAACATAATTGTATTAGCTCCGTTGTTCATTTTGTTTTCGAGATTTATACACACAGACTTCATGGCAAAATATTAAGCTATCAAATACTAGGTCAAGTATACACTATCATTTCAGGTAACCAACTTTATTCATGTAAAAAAAGATACGAAAAAAATGTAAAAATATTTTATAAAATATTTAAGAAATCATTGAAAATACAGACACATTCTAAACCAAGCATTAGTAAATACATTTTATGAGCAGTGAATTATAAAATGTTACTTTTTTATCGTTTCGTAAAAAAAAGATAATTTAAAACCATTGTGTATTCACACACTAGAAAAGGTGTGTGAAATGTGTTGAAGATTCACGTCAACTTACGGAAAACATAATGCTCTAGTAGTTCAGGCATCCTTGTCTCCGTGTTCGCCTTCGCTGCTGATTTCACATCGCGCTGTTTAGAACACACAAATTGCTGGATTGAATTTTCATGGCCAGTCGCAAAGAAACAATTTATATGATACCAAAGGCTTTATGTGTTATCTAATTATATCTTTCAATTGATATCTCTAGGAAATGCTTTGACAAAAAATAGATTTTAGACATTGATATCCAGTCGCAAAGAAACAATTTATATGATACCAAAGGCTTTATGTGTTATCTAATTATATCTTTCAATTGATATCTCTAGGAAATGCTTTGACAAAAAATAGATTTTAGACATTGATGTAACGAAAGATATTGAATAGATAGGCTATTATTAGAAAATACAGCTTGGTGACAGCATTATTGTTGGTCAGAAAGTTCACAGCAGAGTATTTAAGTTAAGAAAAGAAATAGGTCTACTTCCTGGAAAGTCAAGCCACAGCCTTTAATGAACTGCAGCTGGAGGTCATTGAATTGCAAGCAAATGACCCCCTTAGGACAAGTTCAAAGAAGGGCGGGTGGATTTATATAAGTTTTTCACCAAGGTAGACTTTCCTAATAATAAACCTTTTGCATCATGGTACCTTACACATTTTGGAACACCATACCTGTGTGAACAAACATTTTCAAGAATGAAATACGTGAAGAACAACTTGAGAAAATTTTTTGAACTGAGTGTGATGTCACCCTTCCGACAGTGTTTCTTTCAGACGTTTTTCTCGGGGGGGGGGGGGGGACACTTGAAATTTGTTTGTATATATTTCTATATAAATTGTATTTCTTTTAGCGGGGGTGGGGGGGGGGGGGGGGTCCGGCACCCCGAAAATAGATGCCTGGAAGAAACTCTGGCCCCCGAACTGATATTTTATAGATAATTCGGCCCTCGGGCTGAAAAGTTTGGAGACCCCTGGTCTAGAGTAGCTTCTCTTGTGTTTTTAGGTAGAGTATCAACCTTCAAATTCTGTGTTGCATTTTGAATGAGACGTAAATAACTGTATATAGCTTCTGTATTATAGTAAGTAAAGAGGGAAGTGATATATTTGGCAGTTAGGGTATAAAAGGTTGGGACTGGAAAGTTTGGCGCTTAAAATAGTAGTGAAGGAGGCGCTCACTCCCTGTTAGTAAGTTGTGTCAGATTCTTGATGTATTATACTTGTAATTACCACCCAAGAAGCATTCGAACGAATTTGTCATCCTCTACCCTACACCTTCTGCCTTCTACCCTAACAGATAAGCCAAACTATTTCTGACTCTCCGACCCCCACGGGCCTAAGGCGTATCCCATGTTGATTTCCACCTCTCTCCCCCATTATTTCCGCATTTACACGGATAGTCAGCACTACCTGCCACCCAGAGGCGTAGTGAGGGGGGGGGGAGGGCGGGGGGGGGGGGACATATGTACCCGGGCGCCGACCTTAGGGGGGGGGGGCGCCAAAATGGGTTTGGAAAAACAAATTGAAAGTCTGATAGGGGGGACCCGTCGGTTTATATATAAAGTATGAGAGGGGGGGGGGGTGCAAATCGAAAGTTTGAGATGGGTACAAAATCGAAAGCTTGAGGGGGGGGTGCAAATCAAAAGTTTGTCCCCGGGTAAAAATTGGAACCCCCCCTCCCTTGAGACGATCCTGGCTACGCCACTGGAATGGTCTATGTTCCAATACGAGTTGAAAGCTGCGAGGAAGAACAACTCCAAGACAGAAACTCATTGGATCAAAATAGTCAACCCGGGAAGAACAATCAACGGATGCTTCATTTTTTTCACTGCCTCGTTACAAACTTCAAACATTAAGTAGATTATTAGCCGTTTGAAAAAAAAACCGAGCGTTACGTTAATTCCATACCGTGTTATACACGATGTATTTAACAATACAATCACTAGTACATTGAATTATTTGTTGTTTACCTCAACTGACTCCCGTGTTCAATTATCTCAAGTCATCTTCCCCCCCCCCCACCCCCACACACATATATTCCTATTTTGACACAATTAAAGCTACAATAAACACTATATGTGTGGAGAAGGTTTCGCTGATTTAACAACCATGACGCATTTCCTAAACTTTTTACCGCGTGAAACACGATGTCTTTTACAATAGGATCACGAATACATTAAATTTCTCATTTCTTCTCTCAATTATCTTGTGTCATCCGTCCACCCCCCACCCCCTCCACCTAGACTCCTAGTTTAACACTTGCATTACCTTAACTACAATTACAGACTGAAGGATATATGAAGGAAGTTTAGCTGTATTTAGAAACCACGAACACGTCCCTCGAACTTTTCATTTGCAACAACCCCTCAAACTTTCGATTTCCACCCCCCCTCGAACTTTTCATTTGCACCCCCCCCCTGAAACTTTCAATTTGGCACCCCCCCCCCCTAAGGTCGGCGCCCGGGGACATATGTCCCCCCCCCCGCGCCCCCACCCCTCGCTACGCCTCTGAAGACCTGTAATGTTACCTCGAGCTCAACGTTATCCGTTGCCAAAGGGATGTGAGAGTACAGATCTCCACCGTCTGCCGTCCGTAGTTTGAACACCACAAAGGCCAAGAAAGAGTTTTCAAATGAGGTTATGTAAGTATAGCTGTCTTTCAGTTCCGTTATCGCTAGATGTATTGTGCCTACTCGGATTATTTCATCCCATTTTCTATTTGAAATAAAATTAAAAAAAAAACAATCAAATTATTTGGAATTTGAAAAAAAAAAACGTACCAGAATCAAAAAAAAAATAAAAAAAATAATGGACTTAAAAACTGAGGCAGAATATAAATATGGAAAATAAAATAAAGGTAGAAACAAATTAAAACATTAACCAAAACCATTGTGACATCTAAGATTAGAGTTAAGACTAGGTTCAGGTAATGGTAGACGCGAGTTGAGATTAAGACAGATGGTTAATATCTAAAGAAGTCGAAACATCGCTATATCTCTGAGAGACTTATTCTGACGTCATTTAAAAAAAAAAATCCCGCACAAAGAGCAGAAAAAAATATAATCTCTAAATCACCTGTATATATTTTATATGGCGTGTGTAATATGTCTGTAATGTGTTTATCAATATTACAATGATGATAAATGATCATCAAATAATTATTCAAATTGTTTGCATTTAAAAACTACATTAAAATAGTACTTTTAAAAAGAACACGGGGTTCTAAGTCCTGGAACATTTTTGTTTTTAAATTCGTCCTGTTCAAAATATCTACCATTATTCAAATTGTTACTAAATCTTCAACTATAATAAATGAATGGGATACTACTCCGTTTTTAAATTCAAAGAGTTTTCACTGTTTTATTGCCTTTTAATTGTAAAGATTATTTATTTATTATTTCAAATATTTTCTTTTATTAAATAATATTTTTTTTTAAAATTACCCGGATAAATATTTTTTTTTGGAAATTCCTTTCGTTTTTATAAAAATGTACAATGTTTATAAAAAGTAATACATCTAATCAGCTTTGAATACTTTACTTCTCCCCAAATGGCCTTAACCAGCATGTAACAACTTTGCTTTGTATAGACTCAGTGGCGTAGCGAGGTGCGGCACTTAATGATGTCGACCCTTCCCGTGGACAAACTTTCAATGTTCAATTTGCACCCCCCCCCACCCCTCAAATTTTCTATTTGCACCCCCCGCCCTCAAACCTTTCGATTTGCATCCCCCCATTCAAACTTTCGATTTGCACCCCCCCCCCTCCCTCAAACCTTTCGATTTGCACCTCTTAATTAAAACACTATTTAACACTCAAATTAATCACTTAATTAAGTAGAATTATCATTTTCCTCTATATATTTTGCTATTTTTTTTTGCCTTGGTGTCCCCCCCCCCCCCTAAATGGTGTCACCGGGTGCGGTCCGCTATCCCCCCCCCCCCCTCGCTACGCCTCTGTATAGACTTACTCAACAGGTGAGCCATCAATCAATATTTTGACAATATCGGCCGAGAAAACTACGAGATTGTAAAGGAGATTTTCGTCTTGTACTAGCGGGTCTCTGAAACAAGACATAAGCAGGTAACTAAACACTTGTCACATTAAAAAAAACATATATTTACATAGTATTTTCCACAAGTGGCCGATATACTTAAAAGCTAAACAAGGTATCCTGACATCCTAATATATAAATCCCCACGTTCGCACATCTCTCTCTCTCTCTCTCTCTCTCTCTCTCTGTCTGTCCGCAAAATATTTTCGCCGGACATCACGTCAGAATCGGCAGCGATATATGAAGAACTTTTTACGGACTTTTGTTGAAAATAATATGTTAGATGTTTTAAATGTATAACCACAATTTTAGTTAAAGAAGAAAAATAAAAATTAAAGGCGTATTCGAATGTAGAGAAACAGTATTATTTATGCAACCGGAAAAGCATTAATATATGTGAAAAAGAACGCATAAAACTGTGACGTCACTATTGCTTATACATTAACTAAAGACGTCATCTGCCGTGTTTAGAATGAAAAGAAATGAACTATTTCATTCAAATTTGATTTAGATCTACGTACACTATGAAATGTATACAATACAATTTTTCCGGCCTAAACTCATAAAATTTATTTTATGTATTTGGATTCTAGATCTAGAGATTCTAGATCTAGACTAAATCTAAATCTACGCAATAACTAGATCTAGACGTAGACGCTAAGATCTAGATTTAGACTCTAACTTCTCTAAAATCAATTCCAAAAATAAATTTCAAATTAGGACTAAACTATTTCAAGACTTATTTATTTTATACAAAATCTTTGTTTGGAACTGGCTAATTTGGGATAAAAAATTAATTTGAAAGAATAGGCATATTCGCGTAAGTTAAGATTTTAAAATACGTATTCATTCTCCGTATTTTATAAGGTGCCTAAATAGTGGAGATGTTAGTGTACATTAAACCACGCAGGTGGTGCGGGTTCGAGACATATTATTTATTATTATTCGAGACACATTATTTATTATGCTCGGGCTAAACTTAAAAAAAAAAATTCTTTTAGGAATCTAGATCTAGATCTAGATTGTCGGGTGTCCGATAGGGCACTTCCCGGCGCCGCAGGCGCTTCAAATTTGGCATGATCTTGCCTTGGTGCGACAGAAAACGGGGCCGAAAAGTCTACGATGTGGGGGTCAAAACTGACCTCGACTGACCGGTACCTTATATGAGCTATAAATCGAAAAAAAATGTCCACGGAGGAACCTCTTCATAACTCTTGAGGTCGTAGACCGACCTTCGGGCGAATTAATTAAGCATTCAAATTCTCAATGTTTTCGAAAGCCTAAGCGAAGCTGGGCAGCATGCCTAGTATAATATATTGGCTTATAAAGGTCTTCTTATCATAATTAGCTTAAGGGCTTAACACGGCTATGTCCGGTTCTGATAGCCCCATGCTGGAAGATACTGCTTGACCAATCTGAACCATAGACTCACAGTAAAAACAAGACTCATATAGTCCATACAATCACATTGTAAAATTTACTTCATCTAGTGATACTATCAATATATCTATATATATAATTATCTTCCTTGAGACCATAGAAACACCACGCAGCTCAACCACCACCCTCATCCCCACCTGTCAGGTGAGCTGTGGTTCACCCCGAATGTTTACAATAGTAGAGCCGGCACCCCGAATGTTTACAATAGTTGAGCCGGTTCGGAGGAATGACGGCTATTCGGGGCAGATAATTTAGTTTTTAAACGATTTGAAACTAAGGGGAGATAAGTTCTGCTTGATGTTTTCATTGTCGTCTGTAAACGGCTGCTTTCACTGGGCGTGGTGGGGTGGGGGTGGGGGGGAAGGGGGTGGGGTAGTGTCGAATTCACAAACTATGAATTGTTGATAAGTAGAAAATAAAACAACTAGATAGCGGCGTGGAAAGTTAGGGTGAGGATAATCGTCCTTCACTAGCTAATGATAGTGTTTTAAATCAAAATATTTTCTGTCACAGCATTGGTAGTGTCGAATTCACAAAATATGAATTACTGAAAAATAAGAAATTATCTAAATAGCGGCGTATGCTACGTCGCGGGTCAGCTCGTAACATTTAATTCATCTAGTCCATCCTCACATATTAAAATTTAATTCATCAACGTCCACACACTCACATAATGAAAATGAACAGAATAAAAACATAGACTCACATAATGTAATTGAAATACGAGCCTTGATACGCCAGGGGTGACAGGATTTCACTTGGCCCAGTAGCAAAATAAATCAATGGGCTGTGGTCAGCCACAAGGATGGAAACAGATTTTCTTGTTGTTGTGCTGAGCTGCGTGAGTTATAATAAACAAGTCACAACATTATCCTGGCCGAACGGGTCTATTACAATTATATATATATATATATATTGTTGTACGGTATGCTATATTTCAAATAATTCCACAGCACAGTGCTGATTTTATTTGCTATTTGAATAGTACCCTTTCGTACCTTTACTGTCCAAATGGCGGGTGAAGTAGAGCTCTCCTGTTTTATTGACCTCAGCAAAGTGAAGGATAGCGTGGTCAGAACTGAAGTCAGTTCCTTTACTTTCCCTAACGTAAATCAGGTACCTTTCAGACCTGAGTAGACATGGACGTCGTAAGGACCACAACCCAGTAGCCGAACTCAAGACTTTCATGTTAGCTGTCAAACACTTCATCGTTCGACCACAGCATCCCACTTCCTGGCAATATATCACTGACTACCTGAGACACAGTAGCGTAGCGAGGGGGGGATGGGCGGGGGGACGGAAATATGTCCCCGGGCGCCGACCTTAGGGGGCGCCAAAATGGGTTGGAAAAATAAATTGAAAGGTTGAGGGGGGTGCAAATTGAAAGTTTGAGGGGGGGGGGGTGCAAATCAAAATCTTGAGGGGGTGGGGGGTGGGGGGTGGGGGATGGTGCAAATCGAAATCTTGAGGGGGGGGGTGCAAATCGAAAACTTTGTCCCCGGGCGCAGGGAAGGGTCGCTACGCCTCTGCTGAGACAGACCTTTCGGACAGTGAAAGTGACCTAACAGACCTTTGTGAAACTGTGGAGGTCTTCGAGTGTGCAGGAAAAGTCGTCCGGATCTCTCGTGAAGTACGATGTGTTTTTTACCGCCGGCAGGAGGTAGTAAGAAATCTCGGGGAAATACTTGTTGCTGCCCATGATGAACCACACTGTCCGAGAGGTGTTGGAATGTATTATCGGTGCCGATAACATTTCTAAAAAAAAAAAAAAAAAAAATAAACGTTAAAAAAAACGGTCATGGTGAACTTTAGAGAAAAATGTGCAAAAAAAAAAAGGGTCCATTCGGGCATTTGTCGCATTCGGGCAAGTGTCCATTCGGGCAATTGTCGCATTCGGGCAAGTGTCCATTCGGGCAATTGTCGCATTCGGGCAAGTGTCCATTCGGGCATTTGTCGCATTCAAGCAAGTGTCCATTCGGGCAATTGTCGCATTCGGGCAAGTGTCCATTCGGGCATTTGTCGCATTCGGGCAAGTGTCCATTCGGGCATTTGTCGCATTCGGACAAGTGTCCATTCGGGCAATTGTCGCATTCGGGCAAGAATCCGTTCGGGAAATCGGCCTTCGGGCAAACGCCATTCGGGCAAGTGTCTTTCGGGAAAACGTTCGGCTCCCGCGAGGAACTAACTAGGGACAAATGACTTAGCGCTAGATAGTTAACGCAAACATTTTTACTCGTAGGCTATGTAGTGCCAACTTCGTTTTGGACGAATGACTATTAAGTGGAAAATAAATCCCAAAAAATAACGACATAAACGCACTAAAGAGAAAAAAATACATAGTTCACTTTGGTGTAACTTCAAAGGCGTAGCGACCCATCATGGCGCCCGGTGACAAACTTTCAATTTAGAGCCCCACCCCCATATATTTTTTTTATATTTATAATGCAAAGCTGCAGCCAAAATGAGATTTTAATTTTTTTTCCAACCCATTTTGGCACTCCCTAGGGTCGGCGCCCGTGGACACATGTACCTCCCCGCCCTCCCCCCCCCCCCCCCCCTCGCTACGCCTCTGTGTAACTTTACTCACGCTATACGCTGGTATTACTCACAATAAAAATCCTTGGCGCTGAATTTATGAAAATTAAATATAGGACTTATATTACAATATAGGAAGTAAACCTATCAAATTTACTCGCTACAAATAGAAATATATTTTCCAAAAACGTACTCATTTTTAGGCATACCAGCATATCATTTCGTTATAACCAACAGCAACCATTTAAGTTAAGACAACACCCTTAGCCACTGACAAGTCAAACAAACCACTATATATATATATATATATATATATACATATATATATATATATATATATATATATATATATATATATATATATATATATATATATATATATATATATATATATATATATATAATTGCTCAAGGGAGCGCACTGTAAAAGATAAAAATGAAAACGTACCGGAAAGGAAGGTGACTATATAAAACTCTGCTAACAATTCTCCTACTAACAAGACGCCTATTGGCTCATCCGCAGATATAAAAGTCCCTTGAAGAAAATGAAAACGCAGTGGTCTTTTATAATATCAACTTAAAATGTGTGCGTCACACAGAGGCGTCGCCGGGCGGTGGCTAGGGGTGCGGACCGCGCCAAGTGATACTATTTTGGGGGGGGGGGGGAGACATTACACAAAAAAATAATTTCTAGATTTATGGAATAAATGTTTTTTGCCAGTTGATTAGAGTTTGAAAAGTAATTGAAGTACATAATGATGATCCCGATAAGGGGGTGTGGGCTGACACAATGACGTAAAAATTAAAACTATAAAGAAAACAATACTACACCAAGTTGTATTAAAAACCGACTGTAGATAAACATCATTAGTATTAAATGTGAACACTTTAAAGCTATTAACGGGGGGGGGGGGGCGGGGAACTGGCACCAACTGCAAAATTCACAGCGAAAAAAAAGGGGGGGAGGGTGACACCGTAAAATGTGCCGCACAGGGTGACACCCGACCTAGCGACGCCTCTTCGTTAGCAGCACTTGTACATGTGTTTGTGCCTTTTACGTGTGCGTGTGTGCTTATTAGGATACATTTATATGTCTTAAACTAGTATAATAAAGGTAAGTTAGCAAAGACATTACGGATTGTGTTAACTATATACATTTAAACTTACGTAAAATTGAAAACCTTACCTATGTACGCACAGTCGTCCTTGGCGACACTTTTGATGTCAATTTCGTATGGTGTGTATCTGAAAAATATAAACACACATACCTCAGCGGTGCTTACATTATAAACCTTACAGAAGTTAATACAATAATCAATATTTTTTATTTGTTATTTTTAGCGCAATTTCCATTCTGGAGAATTGCGTTTATTAACCCGTCATTTCTGGATGGATGGATGGATGGATGGATGGATGGATGGATGGATGAATGTATGGATGTGTGTCCGCAGCTTTAAGTCGTATCTCCTCCTCAACGAAGCAATATCGATGACTAGTTACAAAAACAATTATGTTAAGCAAGTTACGAGGATGAACATAGGCAATAAAAATTCCGGGTTTCTTTCATAGATTTCTCGAAAAAGCAAAAAAAACCTCGAAAAAATTCAGTTTTTGGCCCATATCTCGGCAACCAGACCACTTAGCGACTTGAAACATGTACCAATCGATTCGTGCCATGATTTAGAACAATATTGCCGAAGAAAGTTTTCAAAAATATACTTTCGTTTGGTCACAACAATTTTTTTGAATTAATTAAAATTTGGACGGAATTAGTAAGCATTTTATGCAACCACACCACACGCGTCATCACGTTCAATAGCTGCGCCATCACGTTCAGTAGCTAGGCGCGCAATGGTTTTTAGTCATGTTACTCTATTGTAAATAAAACATGTAAAATACTGAAAAAAAATTAATAAAAAACGTTTTAATAACTAACCAATGGTTTTACTAACCCTGCTCTTGATTTACGCTACGACAGAGCTATTTTTAGATAACATAAGGAAATTGCGCTAAAATTGTCACTAGACTTTTTTTTAATTACTTGTTTATATGATACATATATTGCAAAACAGACCGTTTAAGTTGTATTGTTATGGGGGCTTGTTTTGGGTCGTATACACGGACGTCGACATCTTCCAAACTAAACAGTAACGCGGCCTTGCAACTGCTGTAATGTGAAACACAGAAAAACAAAAGGGAAGTAACTAAATAAATAAGCGCTAAGAAAAACAATATCTGCTTATTAATCAAGAAAAGGGAAATAACTAGGTTATAAAATCGCGTGGTTTAATATTCCATCGCAATTTGGACTAAACTTTAAGTCTGTGTTGTTTAAATTTCGATTTGTTATCTTGCTTATTCAATTAGAGTATAGGCTATCATTATTTTTCCATTTCAAATGCAGGGTATTTAAACACATTTTATCAAAATGTACAAACGTATATTTTGGCGATGTGGTCGAATGGTAGAGCAATCGACAACGTATCCGAAAGTCTCGAGTTCGATTCCCGGGCTTAGAATCCCTGACTCACGCTCAAGAAAGTAAAGCTGTCTGGGTAAAGCGTTGACCACACGAATGCTTCACACGCTGATGTCACAAACAAGAGGGTGAACTCTACTTCATCTGCCCAATACTTAATTTCCCACCCAATTCCTCACCCGATTCCCCACCCAATCATTCACTTAATTTCCCATCCCATCCCTATCATCCCCAAACCCTCCCTACCCCTCAAGCATCCACCCACCACATCCCCCACCCTATTCCCCACCCAATCCCCATCCAACCACCACTTAATCCCCCACCCTTTTCCCCACCCTATTCCCCACCCAATCCCCCATTCAACCCCACTTAATCCCCCACCCTTTTCCCCACCCTATTCCCCACCCAATCCCCCATCCAACCCCACTTAATCCCCCACCCTATTCCCCACCCAATCCCCCATCCAACCCCACTTAATCTCCCACCCTATTCCCCACCCAATCCCCCATCCAACCCCACTTAATCCCCCCACCCTTTTCCCCACCCTATTCCCCACCCAATCCCCCATCCAACCCCACTTAATCTCCCACCCTATTCCCCACCCAATCCCCCATCCAACCCCACTTAATCTCCCACCCTATTCCCCACCCAATCCCCCATCCAACCCCACTTAATCCCCCACCCTTTTCCCCACCCTATTCCCCACCCAATCCCCCATCCAACCCCACTTAATCTCCCACCCTATTCCCCACCCAATCCCCCATCCAACCCCACTTAATCTCCCACCCTATTCCCCACCCAATCCCCCATCCAACCCCACTTAACCCCCCACCCAATTCCCCACCCTATTCCCCACCCAATCCCCATTCAACCCCACTTAATACCCCAGCCTATTCCCCACCCAATCCCCCATCCAAACCCACTTAATCTCCCTCCCTATTCCCCACCCAATTCCCACCCAATCCCCACCCAATCCCCGATTCAACCACCACTTAATCCCCCACCCAATTCCCCACCCAATTCCCCACCAAATTCCCCACCCAATTCCCCACCCGATTCCCCAACCTATTCCCCACCCTATTCCCCACCCAATTCCCACCCAATCCCCGATTCAACCACCACTTAATCCCCTACCCGATTCCCCACCCTATTCCCCACCCAATTCCCACCCAATCCCCGATTCAACCACCACTTAATCCCCTACCCGATTCCCCACCCAATTCCCCACCCAATCCCCCATTCAACCCTAACTTAACCCCCCCCCCCCCCTTAAGAACTACTCACTGTGTCTGAAACAAGGTGTACTGATTTCCCCATTTGGACCTGTCAACGAGTTTGGCCGCCTCTATGATATAAGCTCTGTCAGTCGTGATGACAGTGATGTCAACGTTGACAGTGGACGTGATTATTATCACTTCGTACATCGTCTCATTCACCGTTACATTTCTTTTACTTCTCACGTGGACGTTGTCAAATAAAGTAAATCGGTTTTTAAATATTTTTTTTTAAGTGAGAAACATTTTTTTTTAAAATATTTATTGAACAAAGGAATAATTCCTATTATTTTTAAAATTGCTAACTATGTGTGGAAAAAATAGTTTTCTGATATAAACCAAGTTTAATATTTTAAACTTTATTATTTTCGCGATTTTCACTGTTTGCCTAATTAATAACACGTCTTTTATTACTCATAAACAAATATACAAAATATTGGTTAACTCTTCTTCTTCTTCTTCGTTCTTAATTTTAGTGTTGGAGGGGATCGAGCCTTATCTGCCAGAGGGTTTGAACTCGAGATTTTTTCGAATTTATCAACTATGAGCTTTTGCCGACTCGACCACGCCTCCATCACAATCAAGGATACGTGTCAACTGGTTATGCGCCATTGAGGCCATTGACTCCGATTTCATCCTGCTTTTCTTTTAGGATTTGCTTCCATAGCCTTTGTCCAACCAAGAACAAACTACAAGGCAGCAGTTGTTTGATTTTGGAGTTGTCTCTCCTAGAAAGTGGCTGTCCGCAGCTAACGAGCCTCATCTGCCCGAGGGTTCGAACTCGAGACTTGGTGGGAACACCAACTTCTATGAGAGGAGACTCCAAAATATAGAGTGTACATTAGATTGTTTTGTAAGGAAAATATACTTCAAAAAACTGTCAAAAAAAGAAAAAAGAAAAACATTAAAAACAAAACCTGGTGGGGTAAAATGCGAGTAATAAGAAACGTCACTTTGTGTCTGGCGACCTCGCGTTTCGCGTCTCGCAATTTACCTCCTGCCCACCACATTGAGCAGGGATACTTACCACTGATTAAAGGCATACCTTGTCGTCCTCAGTTTAAAGATATCGATTGTGTCTATATGCGTTTCGTAAACGTATTCTATCTGTTTCGTTAATTAAAACACAAAATGATATTTAAGCAAAACAATAAATTAATCGAAAAGCGTAATATCAATATTTGAAAATTTACTGCGAAATCACGTTACATTCTAAACTTAATGTTATTTTTAATCTCATTGTTAAAATATAAGTTAATTATACTATATGATAATTTGACTTGTCAAAAAATAATGTTTAAAATGTACCAACACAAAACAACACAAACCACCAGTAAATGTCATGACCGTAGGCACCCGATCAAAATTTCTAAACCCCTGCTGGCAAATATTTGTGTCCGTATGAAATCGCTATAACAGCTAAAATCTACATATATAATTCTCTTATGGGAGACGCTAGAAAACAAGCTGTAAGCGCGCTCCCTACCACCCCCACCCATACATGGTCTGGTGAGCTGCGGTTCACGCTAAATGTTTATAAGCAGAGCCGGGTTTAGTGACGACTATTAGTGGCAGATAATTTAGTTTGAAACGATTTTAAACGTAGGGTGAGGGGGGGGGGGGGGTAACTAAGTGGAGTTTACTTTAACGGGGGGGGGGGGGGGAGGAGGGGGTACCGTCCTTAACGAGCTACATATAGTGTTTTAAAGAAATATTTTCAGTGGCAGCGTTGGTACCGTCGAATTCACAAATTATGAATTACTGAAAAGTAGAAAAAACAACAACTAAATAGTGGCGTATGATATGCCGCGGGTCGGTTCGTTCCGTTTCAAACAACTCTTCTTAAAATGCAAAAACAAGAGTTTTCACCATTAGCAATTACCGACTCATTACCACACACGTCAACACCCCCCCCCCCCCGCCCAACAAACCACCCTTAGTAGTGTGTAGTCCTTTAATGAATGACCACCTTAATAGGGAGAAGGCTCAGGTAAAAAAACTTTTTTAATACTCGTTAGAAAACAGTTATTTCTTTACAGCTTTATTAAGATACATCCGCATATGCTTGTCCACTAAAAAAAATGGTGGAAAAATCTTGGTAACTATGACAACGGCGGCCATCTTGAAAAATTAACCCCTTCATAGGTTTTCCACCATTCATAAAATATTACATTTTAAGCCCAATAAACAATTAATTCATAATCTTCTTCCATATTTTGGGGCACTCAGCCTAAAAATTTTAAGTGCATATCTTCAAACTAATTTTTTTATGAATTTTCAAAATTTGTGTCCGTTCAAAACACTTAACTTTGGGGAATTTTGGGGCATTAAAACTGTAAAGAAATAAATGTTTTCTAACGAGTATTTAAAACTTTTTTTTTTTTTACCGAAGCCTTCCCCCTTAACAAAAACTCATTACCGTGGCTTCCCCCTTTCGAGCAGCGAACATATGCACCGTCAGATCGCAATAGTCAAACAGATGGCATGGGTTACCACAGGTGGTGAGTTTTAGTTTTATTACCTGTTGGATTTAACATTCACATGATACAGGCATGTATTTTATAACATAATGAAATATATTGAAATATTTAATTACTTATATAAAGCGATCAGATGTATTTATAGATGTTTCTTGACCTCGGCATATAAAGGGAATCTGTGCCCAAGCCCGCCTTTACTTTCCATAAAATAAGTTAGGTACCATAAGTCTTGGACCAGGATTCGAACTCTACCCCTTAGACCGGTCATTCCCCCTATCAGTTTATATGCTTAGGAAAATAAAAACGTATGTAGTCCCACCCACCTCCCGCCCTGGTGAGGCAATCGAAGGGGACTATTATATTGGGAAAAAATCTAGGAAAAATTAACGAGGTGGGGGGTGGAAAGGAAAGTTTCCTCTTCCAAACCTGATGCTCTATGTTGCAAGTGAAGTAGAGTTCACCTGTTTCTGTGACCTCGGCATTTGAAGTTATAGTGTAGTCAGCACTATGCCATGTAGCCTTTACCTTTCGCAAACATTAGTTAAATACCAGTCAGAGCTGTGTGGACTCAGAGATCTACTTGGACCCGGATTCAAAAGAACTCTGTAGCATAGTCAGTAGCGTAGCGAGGGGGGGGGGCGGGGGGGGGGGGGGGGGACATATGTCCCCGGGCGACGACCTTAGGGGGCGCCAAAATGGGTTGGAAAAATAAATAGAAAAGTTGAGGGGGGTGCAAATCGAAAGTTTGAGGGGGGGGGGGGTACAAATCGAAATCTCGAGGAGGGGGGGTGGGGTACAAATCGAAATCTCGAGGAGGGGGGGGGGGGTGCAAATCGAAATCTCGAGGGGGGGGGGGTGCAAATCGAAAAGTTTGTCGCCGGGCGCCGGGAAGGGTCGCTACGCCTCTGAGCATAGTTGACCTTTGTGGGTCATATCAGACACTTTAAGGGTGTTGGGACAAGCAATGTTGGTGCGCGATACACGCCTTAAGGGCTTCATATATAGTGCGTGTTCTCGGTAATTCAAAGAAATCAGCAGCTTTTATTCTGATGACAATATGGCTTCTGCCCTGGTAGATCCCAGAGGCGTAGCGACCGTTCCCGGCGCCAGGGGGACAAACTTTTCGATTTGCACCCCCCTCAAGATTTGGCGCCCCCTAAGGTCGGCGCCCAGGGACATATGCCCCCCCCCCGGCTACGCTACTGGTAGATCCAGCCTCTTTTTTGTACTACTCGAAAACTTAACAACACATATATGATATCGGCATAGGAATATTACAAAGATAAAACATAATTTTTAATTCAGTTAGATCTACGTCTAGTTTAATTAATTAATATAGTGCCCGTTAAGACCTTACAGTCCACGGGGCAGGTGAAGTAGAGTGCACATTTTTTTTTTTAAACCTCGCTATATGTTTTGATACTTTTATAAGCACCTTGCCCAGCCGCTTTTAGTTTCACTATCGCGAGTCGGGTACCCATCAGAGCTGGATCGACTCAGTTTTATAAATAAAAAAAACATAAACACTCTTAAAATAACCAAATGTTCAACCATCCGTAAGTCTTTTACTTCGTACTTGATCTAGATCTAGACTGTCTAGATTAGATCTAGACTCTAGATCTAGATCTGGTGTAGATCTAAATCGAGAGATATTCTAGATCTATAATGAGAGGCGTAGCGAGAGGGGGGGGGGGCGGGGGGGTGGGGACATATGTCCCCGGGGCGTCGAACTTAGGGGGGGGGGCGCCAAATTGAAAGATTGAAAGTTTGAGGGAGGGGGGGTGTAAATGAAAAGTTCGAGGGGAGGCTGCAAATCTAAAGTTTGAGGGGGGCGGGGGGGGGGGGGGTGCAAATGAAAAGTTCGAGGTGGGGGGTGCAAATCGAAAATTTGTCCCCGGGCGCCGGGAAGGGTCGCTACGCCTCTGGATCTATATGCATGTATATTTGGATTGTAGAATCTATCGTTGTCTAGATATGTAGGCCTACTGTATAAGAGAAAGCTGTAACAAAAATCAAGCGATGAAGCCTACCCCCGAGACTATAGTCTAGCTGCATGATTAGAATGAATACTACTACAGGGTACATGTTTTTGTGGCTTGCTCACAAAAGTCATGCGAAACTTTCTACACTTGTTGTTGCTGTAAACTTATCTCTTCCGTTCAAACAATACAGATATAATCCATATTTTACAATTTGGCTCAATGCGCTAGTATTCATTTGTTTATTAAAAAAAAACGGGAAGTTCCGATTTCCTGTGTAGTTTTTACAAGAAAAGCGTATTCTCAGAAAAGAGAAAGTTAATTAAGAAAATAAACCTAAACCTAGGGCTTTAGCTAACTAACACTAAACGAAGAAAACTATTTAAAATTGTAAATTTAAACTCAAACTATTTTGAGAAAAAGTATTTATTAGTAACCTTTTAACTGCGCTATCTCTTCCTGGGTTTTGTTTGTCTTGTACTCAACCCAACCACAAATCAAAACTCATCTAATGTTGTGCCAACCCCCAACCCGATCCCACGATATTAAACTTTATACCAACACCAGACACAACCCCACGCCATCAAACAATATAATGATATACCAATAGCAGCCACTTTCACCGTTTATCAAAGGTTATAGAACTAAAACAGTGCCCCGTACAGAAAAAGTGCGTAAAATCAAACTCGCGCATGCACGTTCATGAGCCGTGTTGAACACACAGGGAATGTTTATAGATAAAATACACAAAGTGAAGTAAAAATATCGAAGCAAACAAGCGGGTAATTCATAAAGAAATAGAAACTTCACAAGCTCAAGGTAAACTAGCTAAATCCTGACTTAATGACTTAATTTAATGTCTGTGTCGTTAATCGGTTGCTCTGTAAAGAGATTAGATCTAGTGTAAAGTTTAGCCTTTTGTATTAGAAGGGTTATAGCTTGTTGTTAAGATTAACAGGCTGGTAATTTCAAAGTCTAGATTTTTCTAGATTCAAGATTTAGATCTAGAACCTAAACTAGTTCTAACGCCGCATGTGGCGCCGTCTACCGGAGTAGACAAACTGGACTGACTCTTCAAGCAGCCATAGATTCAGTTGTGACTATCTGACTCTTTTTGTGCGAAAAGTAGTTTTATTTGTACCAGTTATACTCTTGTAGTACCGATAATGATAATTTCAGTTGTGACACTCTGATTATTGTTGTACCGATAGTTTCAGTTGCGACAGTGTCACTCAAGTAGTAGCGATTATTTCAGTTCTGACAATTTGACTGTTGTAGTAGTGATAGTCTCAGTTGTTACAATCTGATTCTTGTAATACCGATAGTTTTATTTGCGACAGTTTTACTGCTGCAGTAGCGATTATTTCAGTTGCGACAGTCAGACTATTGTAGTAGTGATAGTTTCAATTGTTACAATCTGATTCTTGTAGTACCGATAGTTTCAGTTGCGACAGTGTCAATCAAGTAGTAGCGAATATTTCAGTTGTGACAGCCAGACTATTGTAGTGTCGATAGTTTTAGCTGCTGCAGTTGAAATCTTGCAGTAAAGATAGTTTCAGTTGTCACAATCTAATGCATGGTAGCAGTGGCGTAGCGAGGTCGGGTGTCACCCGGTGCGGCACTTAATGGTGTCACCCCCCCCCCCCCCCCCCCGAGGCGTAGCGACCCTTACCGGGGACGAATTTTCGATTTGCAGCCCCCCCCCCCCCCTCGAACTTTCGATTTGCACCCCCCCCTCAAATTTTTCTCTATATATTTTAATATTTTTTGCCTTGGTGTCACCCCCCTAAATAGTGTCACCCGGTGCGGTCCGCACCCCCCCCCCCCCCCCGCTACGCCTCTGCATGGTAGCGATAGTTTTATTTGCCACATTCAGATTCATGTAGTAACAATAGTTTCAGTTGTGACCGTTTTACTCTTGTTTTAGCAATGGCTTTAGTTTCGTGTCAGTAGCTTTGAATCGCATGTCGACGTGTTCATTAGCTTGTAGAGCTGAATTTGTAGACGCCATGAATTGTACATGAGTCGACACTCATGTATAATTCAAGGCGTCTACAAATTGAGGAAATGGACCATGGCTCAGTGGCGTAGCGAGGTCGGGTGTCACCTGGTGCGGCACTTAATGGTGTCACCCCCCAGAGGCGTAGCGACAAACTTTCAATTTTCGATTTACAGCCCCCCCCCCCTCGAACTTTCGATTTGCACCCCCCTCAAATTTTTCTCTATATATTTTACTATTTTTCGCCTTGGTGTCACCCCCCTAAATAGTGTTACCCGGTGCGATCCGCACCTCCCCCCTCGCTACGCCTCTGCTATGGCTATAATAAGGATTTGGCTTATGATCAGTTATGGCATTAAATGTCGATAACATATTTACTAGCATTTAACACTATGACAAAACCGATGTTAAGTTTAGATGTATAGTATTTTAAGTATAGATTTTCAGGGAAAAGCAGGTTTAAAAAAGTAAACTACCCTGTCTAATCTGACAGTCCTTGGCACAGGTGAAGTAGAGTTAATATGTTTCATGTAACCTAGGCAAATGAAAAATTAGTGTTGTTAGCCTTATACCTAATCAGCTATACTGTCCCAAAGGTTAGTAGTTTATGGAGATTCTATTTTTATAGAAGAAAAAAAAACACAACTGTATTTTTCAATAATGACGTGACTCTGATTATCATTGTAATACAGTCCAAGATACAAAAAAAAATCACTAAATCAATGAAGTCACGATGGACCATCAAACACTATGACGGTCAAGCGTGTGGTCAAACTGTACGTGTTTAGCTGGAACTCTACAAGTCTTCAGTTCCTGCTGTGCCTCATCAGTCTCTACAGATGTTCAACACACGGTGTTGCTAAGTCCAGTAGTAGCACCTCGCCGAGTAGACCTGCATGCAATCTAACGACTCTCGATCTACAATCTTTATCCTGCGTATGCCAGGAGAATGTTGTAAATTGTCGAAATTTAAGTCCCAAGTTAGAAAAAGTGCCAAGTGATATCCCACAGACGGTGCTGGTATTGTGAGTATATTATGTTTAATTAAGCATTGTGTTCAATAAAATAGTCCAGAACAATCGGATAAATGTGATGTTATCATTAAACGAAATGACTAAAAGTTAATATGTTAATGGAGTCTAGGTATGCATGTAATCATAGCCATAAACAATTGAATTTGAACATTAAACATATACGTCAGGTTACATGCAATAATTTCATCCTCTCTCTCTCCCTCTCTCTCTGTCTCTCTCAATATATATATATATATATATATATATATATATATATATATATATATATATATATATATATATATATATATATATACAGAGAGCTGGACAACAACAGAATACAAGAAATTACCGAAAATGTCTTCATGTACCTTGAAAGACTAACGCATTTGTAAGTAATTAAATACATATCTACCCCAGTTTTTATTTTTTATTTTTAAGAATGCTTTGTTTAACATATTATAATGTGGTTAAGTACCTCATTATTAAGAAAATAATTGTAAACTCATTTTTTTCAGATCCCTCAAGAATAATTCATTGGCCATAGTCCACCCTGACGCTTTCAAAAACTTATTTCAGCTTTGTATTTTGTAAACATTGTTTATGTTCATTTTTAGTATTTTGTAGTCGTTTTTTAAACTTGAATGTTCGATACTTGAAAATCGGTTTTATTTTTATTTGGTCCTTTTCTGTTAGGTGTAGTAAAAAAGCAGCTTTTATAAATAATTAGCAAAGCAAACGAATACTGGATAAAAACAAATTCATAAACTTATTCTATTGTTTGCAAAAATGAATTTACTTGTAAACAATTTCTTTTTCATGTGTCCCTGCATTAAATACAAGAACAATTTTTACTAATACTAACATAGTTTAATGATTTTAGCAAATATTAGACTTTATAGAATTATATGTATACACACACACACACACATATATATATATATATATATATATATATATATATATATATATATATATATATATATATATATATATATATATATACGAATGCTTAGAACACTTGAATATAAAACGTTTATTTCAATTTATTATGTCGATTTTGAATTGATATATTATATTTAGGAAGTTAACTTTATTTCTATTTCAGAGATTTGAGTGAAAATCTTCTAACAGCTATAAGCATTTCTAGCTGTAATATTCCCCACGTACCAAATCTAGTTGTGTAAGGGTTGTGGTTTTTAAATAAATTGTTTTATTGTAATTGGTTAATTAGCGGATATAAGCTGTGGTGTTTTTTAAATAGTTGTAAAAAAGTATGTAAGTAAAGTTTAAACTTAAATTTAAACGTTTGATGAATGTTTCAAAATGTAATGTTAATTTTTAATAATTTTATTCTTTATTATTTTCGAATTTGTTCAAATAAATAAATGCCGTACATATAGTGTGTAGTTCATGAGTTATCGAATTAAAACGACACACATAGTTGCCAAAATAAAACCCAGTTAAATCCACTTATAATATTCCCAGATTATATAAATACAATCATTCCAATAAATTAAATTTTACTTAAATCATTTTTCAGGCGAATGCAAGGAAACAACATCAGTTTCATAGATGGCTACACTCTTTTAGTAATGACAGGCGTATCGTATAAAATGTAAACTACATTATATTGCCTTGTTTATTTCATGTAATTCATATCTTAGTGCTAACTTAGGGACGGCATGGCTAAAAGGTAGTGCGCTAGGCTGTTAACTCGAATGTCTCGAGTTCGAATTCGGGTTCAATTTGGAGAATGTCCATGAGTCCACACAGCTCTGATGGGTACCTAACTCACGTTGAGGAAAATAAAATGGCTCGACATACCACGATCCTTTCATATGCCGATTTGAGAGAAACTGATGAACTCTACTTCACTTTTCCAACTTCATTCGTTGAGAAAATGATTTGTTTAATCTACATACATTTTACTTTGTTTAAAAAAAATATGTTTAAAATATTATTCAAATTGCTAAAACTTAGTTATATCTTTATTAAAACGCATTCGACTACATTTAGTAGTTATTGTTTAGATGAGAGAAGTTTATTTAATACGTATTTGTTTTATATTACATACGAATGTTATGTTTACAGAAACATTGACAGCAACGTTTTGAAATGCAGCTGCGACCTGGGGCTCACTAAGAAAAGTTTGGAGGACATTTTTTCGTTACAAACTGTAAAAAACAGTTTAGAAAATATTACATGTGTGAACGGCAACGTTACGACACCAAAGAGTTTAGCCAACCAGACAGAGTTCGAACCATGCAGAGGTACAAACAAATTTAATTTGGTTTACTACTGTTAATATTTTGTAACTTTAATACCGTATTCGACAAAGAGTGATTTAACTATGTTTACAAAAGTGTATTAAATGCTCTTGCAGCTTTATTGTAAAAAAGAATTGTACAATAAAGCTGCGTATCTAAATAAAGCGCATAGTTGTCATGAAAGATGCCAAGATTCAATACCATTTCATTAATATCTAATAGTTTACAATATACAATTATAAAATCTGCCTGTAAAAGAAATGAAATGTGTGTAGAAATAAAACTTCAGTAACGTATAAATTATAATGTATATAAACATGTTATTGATTATCAAGCATTTTAAAGATTTAATCTCACTAATAGTTATTTACATTTTTGAAAAAAAATAATTATTTAACAACTAATTATTTTGTTAATTCCAATTTCATTTAAATATTTTAATTACATATTTTTTAATTACACATGTTTTATCGTAGAAAAAAATAATTTTTCCTCCTAGGAGGCAATGTTAGCATTTTCTCTGAGCCAGTTGAATGTCGTGCTTGTGAAAACAAAAGTAGCAACTACGCATGTCTAGAGTCGGGCTACACAGTTTGCAAGGGAGATAAGGTAAATCAGAATGTTAGGTCGTATTGAAAAGTTACTTGAATGAAAACTTGCAGTTTTTTTTTAATTTGATCCATACAAATCAAGGATTTTACATGTTTATGTTACCAGAGAATGTGTTATTCCGAGATCACGTGGGATGAAACAGGTTTTTTGATCACCGCCCGGTGTGAGGACATTGGGGTGTGTTTGAACTCAGAGGTCAACAACCCTGACCTTTGCACCTACACAGGCGGGGTTCCGGTCACGTGTGTTTTCTGCTGTTTAGGACCTGATTGTCAAGAGCACTCTATTGGAGGTAGTTAGATGTTTTATGAGAGGTAGTTAGATGTTTTATGAGAGGTAGTTAGATGTTTTATGAGAGGTAGTTAGATGTTTTATGAGAGGTAATTAGATGTTTTATGAGAGGTAGTTAGATGTTTTATGAGAGGTAGTTAGATGTTTTATGAGAGGTAGTTAGATGTTTTATGAGAGGTAGTTAGATGTTTTATGAGAGGTAGTTAGATGTTTTATGAGAGGTAGTTAGATGTTTTATGAGAGGTAGTTAGATGTTTTATGAGAGATAGTTAGATGTTTTATGAGAGGTAGTTAAATGTTTTATGAGAGGTAGTTAGATGTTTTATGAGAGATAGTTAGATGTTTTAAGAGAGATAGTTAGATGTTTTATGAGAGATAGTTAGATGTTTTATGAGAGATAGTTAGATGTTTTATGAGAGGTAGTTAGATGTTTTATGAGAGATAGTTAGATGTTTTATGAGAGATAGTTAGATGTTTTATGAGAGGTAGTTAGATGTTTTATGAGAGGTAGTTAGATGTTTTAAGAGAGATAGTTAGATGTTTTATGAGAGATAGTTAGATGTTTTATGAGAGGTAGTTAGATGTTTTATGAGAGGTAGTTAGATGTTTTAAGAGAGATAGTTAGATGTTTTATGAGAGATAGTTAGATGTTTTATGAGAGGTAGTTAGATGTTTTATGAGAGGTAGTTAGATGTTTTAAGAGAGATAGTTAGATGTTTTATGAGAGATAGTTAGATGTTTTATGAGAGGTAGTTAGATGTTTTATGAGAGGTAGTTAGGTGTTTTATGAGAGGTGGTTAGATGTTTTATGAGAGTTGCTTAGATGTTTTATGAGAGGTAGTTAGAAGTTTTATAAGAGGTAGTTAGATGTTTTATGAGAGGTGGTTTGATGTTTTATGAGATGTAGTTAGATGTTTTATGAGAGATAGTTAGATGTTTTATGAGAGGTAGTTAGATGTTTTATGAGAGGTAGTTAGATGTTTTATGAGAGGTAACTAAATTTTTTATGAGAGGTAGTTACATGTAGAATGTTTTAAGATATAATTATTTCATTATTGGAGTGAAAATTATATGATTAAAAATGTATTTTTCCAAAAGCTGAAAATCTTTGACGTTTATTCAAAGCTTCTAGTTTTGCAAACTAAGCGAAATAGTTTACGTTTAGTTCTATGCCGAGTATACTAAAGCATCTTATGCACATAATGGAGCATTAGAATAACCCCAGCCATCCTTACAATATAGAAAAAAATTGTAAACTGAATTGTTTTTTTTTTCTCTTTATTTTTTTTATCTTCAAGGAGTCAGTTCAAAATGTATTCTTTTTTTGTACCTATTGAATATTTATTGCCCATTTGTCTGTAGGTAGGACTGTGGACTACACATACGTTTTATCCTACATTAGAAATGGCGTTCCATTTCATGAAAATATGAATCATAGAATATCAGAGACATTCTACAACGAACAGAAAAGAATATCTGAAGCTGTAAGTTTGCTGAACACAATATATATATATATATATATATATATATATATATATATATATATATATATATATATATATATATATATATATATATATATTTAAATGTAACACTAACATTTTATTATGATTGTACAATGTGCTATTGTAAAGTTATTTTAAAACTAGCATGCCTCAGTGGCCAGGAGAAACACTACATCAAGAGTGGGTGTTTAGTGGAAATAAATGATTATTCCCAGCATTGTTATAGATGTTGCTTCACACGTTTTGGGCTAAAATTTGAATATGTTTATTTGAATTGAGTACATCATTAATTGGATTTTTTTTAAAAAAAGTGTTTATGTGTATATGTATGGTAATAGTTCTGCTGGACGCATATAATCTAACTTTCATATTTCGTAGTTATTAAAATTTGACTTCAATTTATTATTTCGGTTTAGTTTTATTTACGTCAATAGGAAAATACTTTTATGTAATTAATCCGAGAAAATTTACATTTATACACGTTCCACATAATGATACTTTATTAGAATTATCCTATGTATTACAATTATTTTCTACATTATTTTATAAACTACTGTTTCAATAATTGAAGTCTTGCGTTTTGTAGATAAAAAGAATGGTCGTTGGACTTCCAGGAGGTCTTGATGTTTATATATTACGCTTTGAGTAAGTAACACTGGAGGTTTAACTGACAATTAACGTTCTACAAAAGCTATAAAAACTGCTGATGTTTGTTTTCAATAGACATGTTTTAATTTGTCAATAAGATAATTTCCAAAAAAAATATACAAAAGTAAATGTATTATAGCTCAACTTAAATGTTTGTTTTTTATTAATGAACCCGGCAAAGAAAACAACGCAATGAATAACTACGCAGTAGCCTTTTTTTTAGTAACAGTTAATAAAACCTTTGTTTCCAAACTAAGTAGCCTAAATACCATAGTACTCTTATTTGTTGTGTTAAACATTATATATTTGTGGTCTAACAGTTCTTGTTTCTATTTCTGCAATAAGGGAAGTTCCGTACAAAGCCACAAGCCATCGAGTAATTTTAAAATTGGAAGTGACCGTTTTCAATGTCATTCGTTTTGAAGAAGCTAGACAAACACTGCAAAAAGACATTTCCATACATTCGGAAAGTAAAAGTAGTTGGTTTGGAAAAGAACGAGTAGACAGAAAGTCTATAAACTTAACTGGTAATGTGTAGTATAAGCAAGTAATAATGTGTGTCCTTGCAATAAATATTAGAAGAGTTAATGAACTCAGCAATGAAAAGCATGTAGGTTTACTATATTGTTGGTAAAATAAGGGGAATCCATAAGAAATTGTGTTTACCAATATTCTAGCAAAACAATACACAATCGAGGAGCAATATTATACACCATCAACATTTTATCCTTATTAGTATTTTCTCTGGAAGCTTACAAAAAATGTCATAGACTTGTTTAGTTTGCATTAAAAAACACGTAATTTTCCAAATAACTTTTAAAAAATGTTTAAAAAAATAAGTCTTAAAATGTTGCATTAAAAAACAACCAATAATGATATTGTAACCAGTAAACGCTATTTTTAGAGATACGCTATATCAGAACATTCATCATCAGATGCTGAACTTTGCCCAAGAGCGACATCAAAAGAACATTCTCAATGGGTGGAGTGGGATCAAGCAGTTGTTGGCGAATATAAAAACAACACAATTTTGGCTAACGGCGTTGAAATACTTTTGACCAGAATGTGGTAAAATTTTAATAATATATTCATTGTTGTAAAAAACAAAACATGATTAAACTAAATTTTTTAGGTGTTTTTTTTTTAATTATTAAAACCATTTTTTTAAAGCGTTTCATTAGATGGTGTAGCAATGTGGGGTGATGTGGAAGGAGAAGTGTTAACAAACAAAGACTCAATCGGTGAGTAAAATTTATACAATCAAATCATAGTTTTTTTTTAAAATCGTGATTACAATAATACCAAATGTAAAAATAAACCGGGAGTGATCTCCCCTAAACTTTCTCGAATATTCTTATATAATTTGGAATTTTTTTTTTGAGAAATCGGAAATAGCGCAAATTAGTACTTCCGGTCAACAGAAATTACTCAAAATTTGACAGAAGGTAGAGAATTAGATCTTTTACTTACGTGTGAAATTTCATTTATCTATCTGAAATAGTACTCAAGTTATAGGCTTTTGAAAAATTCAAAGTAGAAAAAGTACCACTTCCGGTTATCGTAAATCGTTCAAAAGTTGATACGAATCTACGATTTTTATAAAATACTTATATATGAAATTTCATCAACCTAGTTGTGACGGTACTCTAGTTATCGTGTTTACACACAGACACACAGACAGACACACAGACATACGGACAAGATTGCAAAATTATGTTTTTTCATATCAGTGAGGTGTAAAACGTCGAGATTTGTAAAAATCTCGAATTTTTTTTCGCACGATTACAATACTTTCTCTATACTTCGTATATACGAGAAAGTAATAAATAGCCTGCATTCATTGACTTAATATGGTTGTTGCATTGAACTATTTTATCACCAAACCAAAGGCATGCTCATTCTAAAATATTCTAAATATATGTAAAGAAATTATTTGAAATTTTACCAAAGTTATCACATTTCTAACAAAAACGTATGCTATATTATATATAACCGTGACCAGATTACATTTCTATAATCATACAGCTGCTTTGTGAAAAAAAAATATATTAGCTAATTTAAAATAATGTAAAAAAATTATCTCAGTTCTAAAATTTAAAAAAAAGAGAAATAAGGCAGATATGCTGTAAAAATTATCAACGATAATGGTGCAAACATCACACGTGTGTAATTTGGAGAAAACAATGAAAAGGCGTTTAATGGGGAAAAAAGCGTCGAAATAAATTGAGTTTTCGATTTCTTAGTAAAAATAAAACACTCCAATATAATTTTACAAAAAGCTAAACTCACGCTGAATACTATTTATCATTTCAGGTTATTCTAATGTATTAGGTAAAACAATTTTTATTATTTTTCAACATGTATATTTTAATAGAATCATGTTTTAAAAAAAAACACTGTTCTATAATTAATTGGGTATGCATATCGTATAACAAATACCTCGGTCAAGAAGTGAATACATCATAGCAACTTAATCTTTCATGCTAGCAATATTAATATGGCATTTATTTTGGCAGCCGTTTAGTACACATGCACACACACACACACACGCATGCACGCACACACACACATTCATTTTTATTTGAATATTTATTCATTTATTTATTTATCGAATAATGAATTAATCTATCATTTTTAATGTGAATTATTTATGGTTACTTAGTTTGTTTGTTCATTTATTTATTCCTCTGCTTTATTTTGTTTGTAAAATTTATCAGGATCGTTTTATTTGTTTGTTTTATTTATTGTTGTATTTATTATTTTTCTTAACTATAAAAAAATTATTCTGAGTATGTTTTTTTCTGAATTGCTTCATTTTTAGAAGCTTTTTAAAAAAACTTTTGTCTTTTGTCGTGATGTTTGAAATGGATCGGGGTGAATTTCGACCACTTTTCACTGAGTAGGTTCTTTCCAGCTTGGCAAGTGGGTTAAGATTCGATGACAATGCTTAATAAGTTTTTAAGAATTTATTAACAGTTCCTATACAAAGTACGAATTTACAGCACTATTTAACGCACATTATTTGTGTTCATTTGTTGTACAATTATTTTTAGTCTTCCTATTCTACTGTACTAAATTGTTTATGTATTTAAAAATAAATCAGTAAAGGCCCTAAACGTTTAAATAACACGTTGCTTTTAAAATAATTAGGCCTATTCGTTTAAAAATAAAACATATTTTTTTTAAATTACTTAATAACGTGCAACTATCCTAATATATAATGGGCCACGTTCGCACTTCTCTCTCTCTCTCTCTCTCTCTCTCTCTCTCTCTCTCTCTCTCTCTCTCTCTCTCTCTGTCTGTCTGTCCGCAAAATATTTTCGCCGCACATCACGTCAGAATCGGTAGCGATATATGGATACCTTTATACGGACTTTTGTTGAAAATAATATGTTGGATGTTGTAAATGTATAACCACAATTCTATTTAAAGAAGAAAAAAAAAATAAAGGCGTATTCGAATGTAGAGAAACAGTATTATTTATGCAACCGGAAAATGTATATACTTGGGACAACAACGCATTTAACTATGACGTCGCTTATTGTTTACACTAAAAAAGAGCACGAAACTGATGACGTCATCTTCCGAGTTTAGAATAAAAAGAAATGAACTATTTCATTCAAATATGATTTAGAGCTATGTACGCTATGAAATGTAGACTATACAATACGATATTCTCGGCCTAAACTTAAAAAAAATATTTTATCTATTTGGATTCTAGATCTAGAGATTCTAGATCTAGACTAGATCTAAATCTACGCTACGTCGCTAAGATCTATTCTAGATCTAGATTTAGACTCTATCTACTGTAGAATCTATTCCAAAAATAAATTTCTATAATAAACTTTTTCAGGACTTAAATATTTTATAGAAATCTTTGTTTGTTTAGCAATGAAACTGGCTAATTTTCGGTAAAAAAATTAATTTGAAAAAAGGCATATTTTTTAAACACTTCTTTTATTCTCCAGATTTTATAAGGTACCTAATTAGCTGAGGTGATAGTGTACTTGATACTAAACAGGTGGTGCCGGATCGAGACACATCAAGTCAAACCTAATATCTTCCTATTTTAGACTATAAAGAAAGGAATTCCTTTGGAAATATTTGTTTATCTATGCAATTTGCTAATCTCTATAATATATGAAGCAAAGTTGTCGGGTGCCCGACATCGGGCACTTCCCGGCGCCGCAGGCGCTTCAAATTTTTGCAGGATCTTGCCTTGGGGCGACAGAACACGGGGGCCGGTGCCAGTTGGCCTAAGGGTCTACGATGAGGGGGTCAAAACAGACCTCGACTGACCGGCGCCTTATATGAGCTATAAATCGAAAAAAATTTGTCCACGTAGGAACCTCTTCATAACTCCTGAGGTCGTAGACCGACACTCGGGCGAATTAATTAAGCATTCAAATTCTCAATGTTTTTGAAAGCCTAAGCGAAGCTGGGCAGCATGCCTAGTTTTATTATTAACTAGCGTACGCGACCCCCGCGCGTTGCCGCGGGGATAGAAGAAAGTTTGACGAAATATATTAGGATTTCACCAACGCGTTATCAATTATAATTATATGTTCTTAGACGCGTGACCTTCTTTTCTAAAAATGAGTTATTTAAATGTAAACAATGCCTGTTCTTGGATCTTAAATATCAGGAATATCATAAATATCTCTGTGTCAGAGACGTAGAGGGGCGCTCTCAGGGCCCCGACCCCCCGATTACACTATCGCATAGACGCGGCGTACGACCCCTGGCTCCTTAAAACTAACAGGCGCCATCGGCCAAAAAGCATCCTGTTAATAATGATGCAGATTTCGTCATTCGCTTAAGTGACACAAATGAAGATGATTTTTTTCTTTAACACGTAAAAAAAATTATTTGACGTGTTTAAAATATCAGTGTGACTGATGCAATATGCTAGCGTTACTAATGGTCTATTATTAGATGCTCAATCTCAACTTCTGACTGGATTGTCTAAAAATAGATGCTTATTGCATCATTCGCAAAGTGACGAAACTCTACACTAGGCTCCTCATATTCAAAAAAGTTATTTTTTCATCTTTCGCAAGGTGACGAAACTGTGCAGAAGGATTTCCTCGAGTTACAAAGTTATTTTTAGAAGCATGTTGTAGTTTTACTGCTGAATATAGTAGTATCCCTTACTCGCTATGCAGGATACTCGATTAACGGATGCCAAGTGCCAACTTAGTCGCTCTAAAACTCTGGGCGCCAAACCGTGTATTAACGAAAGTTGTACCCTATATTGCGCCGCCCGTAAGAAACTTTAGTTTTCTTTTTCGCAGAAATATTCTCGGAAGTATTCTCATCTATTCCCTAAAGTTTCATGAACCGCATCCGAGTTTTATTTTTTATATACCGTGTATAGAGAAAAAAAATCGCTCCCCCCGGGGGCCGCCGCCCTTGCAATATTAAACAATATTTTTTTTGCAGAACCCTACCATTGAGTGATCTAATCATCTCCCCGACGTGTCATGGTACACGGATGAACGGTGTGAAACCGAAATTTTATAAACCGTATATAGAGAAAAATCGCAGCCGCCCGTGGCACCGCCCTTGCGAAATTAAAAAAGGATATTTTTTACAGAAACCTTACCTGAATTGTTCTAATCAACTCCCCCAAAGTCTCATGGCTATCAGATAACGGTGTCACACCAAAATCGACTTATTTTTATAAATCGTATACAGAGAAAAATCACACCCTCCCGTGGCGCCGCCCTTGCGAAATTAAAAATGATGTTTATACAGAACCCTTCCCTAGAGTGTTCTAATCAACTCCCCAAAGTTTCATGCCTATCGGATGAACGGTGTGAAACCGAAATAGACTTTTATTTTTATAAACCGTATATAGAGAAAAATCGGACCCTCCTGTGGCGCCGCCTTTGCGAAATTAAATTTTTTTTTTTTTACAGAACCCTTCCATAGAATTGTATAATGAACTCCCCAAAGTCTCATGGCTATCGGATGAACGATGCCAAACCAAAATCGACTTTTATTTTTATATACGGTATATAGAGAAAAACAAATCGCGCCCTGCCGTGGCGCCACCCCTGCGAATTTGAAATGTTTTTTTTCGCAGAAACCTCCCCAGGAATATTCTCAACAACTTCCCAAAGTTTCACGGCAATGTGATGAGAGGTGTAGTAATGCATAAAGGACAGACAGACACACACACACACACACACGCAAACGCAAACGCACGCGCACACGCACACACACACACACACACACACACACACAAACATACATTGCTTTTTATATATATAGATAAAGACAATCACAGGTTTTGTATTATCTGTTGATTCATTTCCTAAAATTTATAAAGCGACCTATGCTTCTCTTGCATACGGTCGATTTATTTGTTTTCATCTTGTATTATTTACGTATATTTCTTCTCTACAGAACCATTTTTAAGACAAGGTATGATAATCATTTATTTTACCTATATGAATTTTATTTCAGTAAAGCATTTTATCTATTAACATCTTAAAAAAATTATTTTAATAATACTTAAATGACTGTTGCTAGACTTAAACGCAAACGCAAACGCACGCGCACACGCACACACACACACACACACACACACACACACACAAACATACATTGCTTTTTATATATATTGATAAAGACAATCACGGGTTTTGTATTATCTATTGATTCATTTCCTAAAATTTAAGAAGCGACCTATGCTTCTCTTGCATACGGTCGATTTATTTGTTTTCATCTTGCATTATTTACTTATACTTCTTCTCTACAGAACCATTTTTAAGACAAGGTATGATAATCATTTATTTTACCTTTATGAATTTTATTTCAGTAAAGCATTTTATCTATTAACATCTTTAAAAAATTATTTTAATAATACTTAAATGACTGTTGCTAGACTTAAATTTTATTTTTTTTTTTTAATTTAGAAAATGTAGGTTTCCAATTTTAAAGAGTAAATTTAGAGTTTTTAAAATTGAGCATACAATTAAAGAGACAACACCACGTGTGTCCATTTTAATATATATATATATATATATATATATATATATATATATATATATATATATATATATATATATATATATATATATATATATATATATATATATAATTGTCAACCTCTGTATTCTTTCTGAAAGGTGACAGCGAGATAAACTACTATTTTTGGATTAAAAATGAGTATTTAAATTTTTTAACATGCACAGCTTATTTTTATTCTGTTACTGACGGCAGTGTTAAGGTAAGATTTGTATATATATATATATATATATATATATATATATATATATATATATATATATATATATATATATATATATATATATATATATATAAGTATGTTTCTAGGTTTGTTTGTTTAACTGTTATGAATTACTACACCTTTCGTCCGTTAGTCCGATCTCCTTGAAAATGTGTAGTTGTCGAAAACAGCCAACATCTCGGAAGGTTTCTTCTACATAGAGTTTGAAAATAAACCGGGTTTTCTTTATACATAACTAGTCCATATCTATTCTATTTAAAATGTGTGAATGCAAAAAGAACATACCTGATATAAATTGTGTTTACTGTTTTTTTTTAAAAATAATTCTGTATTAAATGTTTCCAAATTTCTTTTAATGATTGGAAAACAGATTGGATACTATGACGCTTTAGCTTCCAAAGTTGTAGCTCACCAGGTACAGGAAATTAAAAAACTACGTTCGGACAACGCATACAAACTTTTACAATGGTAAACATTCTTTAAAATAAGTTAGAATAGTCAAAAGTAATGGCAGTTTTACTTGTATCTGATTAGAAATTTTCTAATATTAAAGTCAAGCATATGGTCCATTTTTGCCCGCTTCTGGCTGTAGATTTATACCAGTGTTTCTTCCAGACTTTTTTCTCCGGTGGGGCACTTGAAATCTTCGGGGGGGCGGTAAACTTTCTTCGGGGGGGCGGACACTGTTAAAAGTATATATTTTCTATATAAATTATATAAATTTCATTTCGTTCGGGGGGGGGGCGGTAAAAATTTTTCGGGGGGGCTTCGCCCCCCCGAAGAGATGCCTGGAAGAAACTCTGATTTATACAGCCTTGAAGTTCTACCCCGAGTTCGAATCCGGGTTCAAGTCAGTAGACCGTCCCTGAGTCCACCCAACTCTGATGGGTACCTAACTCACGTTAAGGAAAGTAAAGGCGGCTATTGATAGTGCTGACCACACTATCTCTTCATATGCCGAGGTCACAGAAACTAGTGAACTCTACTTCACTTTCCCCATAGACCGTCAGGTTTGAAAGGGAAACTTTACTTTACGTACTACCTTAATGTTTTTAGTTTTTATCTAAAGGTCTGTGTAGGGAATCTTCTCTTCCGGTTTTATTCAAGCACCTAGCGCAGGGGTCTCCAAACGTTTCAGTCCGAGGGCCGCATTAGCTATCAAATTTCAGTTCGGGGGGCCAGTTTCTTCCAGGCATGTCTTTGATTTTTCTGGGCAAATTTCCAGAGCCTTCATACGTTTTTTCCGTGGGCAAAAAGATCTCTGCGGGCCAGATGAGAGGACCTCGCGGGCCGTAGTTTGGAGACCCCTGTCCTAGCGTGTCACATTTATTGAAACGGAAGTTCGATGGGAAACATTCCCTGTTGGCCACCAATATAGGGGGTCCAATAGGCATATTCGTGTTTTGAGTTTAAATTTTTTTTTATTAAACCAACACTTCCGATATTTCTTTTTATTAATTTTGTATATTGCAATTTGTAAAGGGACCTGTTATAGGTTTTCAGGTATTGTTTTAAAAAATGCACCATTGGGAGGGGGGCTGGTTTTATTTCTTCTCCTTGCCACTTGGACACAATAAATCTACTGCTGTCTTTTTTTTTCATGTCTAGGGCAGAGTATGCTCGAAGCTTCTTTACCTTTTCTCTGATGATCTCACTTTCCGAAGGCTATTTCTGTCTCCTTTTACACACATCTGTGTTTAATTTTGAGTGATATTTCTCTTGCGGTTGTCAAAAAAAATTGTTTTCTAAACTTTGATTTCAAACTGCTGGTACTTTAACAAAATGTAATAATTTTGTAATAAAAGCAATCTTGGTTCATGCAGGTAGGGTTTAAAATATGCTTAAAATAAGACAGAAATTATAAATGTTTGATGACAATTAATAACGGACTAATGATTGCAAACAATCATTTTACATTAGAAAAGTTCTTATTTGCAGGAAAGATGTTACAAATGAATCGAATGTAGACTTCGTAGTGTATCAGTTTGAGAACATTGATTTCATCGAAGCGGAAACGTTCATTGTTCTCACCGACAATAGAGAAATTCAAGAATCGGTCTGCTTGATAGGACTAACTTTTTGGATCGACTCTTATTATTTTGTATTTATACAGCAAGTATCCATTCATCCATCCCTCTATCCATCGCTCCGTCCATGACTCAATCATTTCCTCTTTCCCTCCATCGTTTGCTTGATTGCTCCATCAATCCCTCCCTCCCTTCCTCCCTCTGACCCTCCCTCTGACCCTCCCTCTGACCCTCCCTCCCTCCCTCCCTCTCCATCCTTCCCTCCCACCCTTACTTCATTCCTCCCTCCCTGCCTCCCTGCCTCCCTGCCTCCCTCCCTCCCTCCCTCCCTCCCTTTCTCCCTCTCACTCCACACCACCCTCCATCCCTCCCTCACTTCATCCGTCCACTCCTCCCTCACTCCCTCCTCTCCATCCCGCCCTTAGTCCACCCCTTTCTCTTTCGATCCATCACTCCATACATCCCTCCCTCCCGCCATCCATCTATCCCTCCATCCATCCCTCCATCCATCCATTTTTCCATCCATCCATCTCTCCCTACTGCCATCCATCCATTCATTGATCACACATACATATTTGTTCATTTGTCCAATAGAACATTCCATGAAAATTAATTGGTTGTGTATTTTAGCAAGTATACTGCTGCTGAATTGTTCAGTTTTAAAACCGCAGAAGTTTTTGTTACACTATACGACGAACGCACTACGAAGAAGATCACACATCACTATCACCTAAATAAGTAAAATTAGAAAATAGTGTTTGTTTTTATATTTATATTTCTCGTTGAGGTTAAGGGTTTTCATGTTTATTTTTACTTCTACGTTTGTGGTTGTGGTGTGATTGGTTATGGTTATGATTATAGTTCTGTTTATGGTTATAGTTATGGTTATAGTAAGGTATGGATAAGGATAATGGTAAGAGTAAGGGTAAGGTTAATTGTTAAGGTAAATGGTTAGGGTTAGGTTAGATTAAGGGTGATATATATTTTCTCAAATGCTATTATTTGCATATAGACATTTAATTGGAATTTTAATATAATCCCAATGCTCGCAGCGCGCCGGGTGTGTTGTGACTAGCCACCACCCAAGTTGCTGTCCTTTACATGTAATTTTGTCACTAAGGCCAGTGCAGGGCCTAGCCGGGACGGATAATATACAAGATGTTACACAATGTGTATTTTTCCTACAGCAAAACCCTTTATTGTCCTCACTGTAATCCTCAGACTGACCCCTGTGAGAGTAGAAGTGCCTGTATCGGAAAAATATGGAACAGGTAAACAACCAGCTAATCTGTTGCATTGATGAAGATAACAGTAAATGACGTTATCTTGAAACTTTTAAAAGAAAAAAATTATGTTTACAAATGTAATGATGTAAAAACCAAGATATGTTTTGTAACTACCACAGGAGCACATGTTAAGTCAGAAAGCAGCTTCATAGTCTTGTTGCTGGGAAAGGGAGGCGATTCTAAATTCTATTTTCCGTATGGTAGGAAATATTATGTCTAACACACTAACGCAAGCATACACCAATATATATATATATATATATATATATATATATATATATATATATATATATATATGCAAATGCATATATATATATACATATGCATATATATACATACATTTGTATATATATTTGTATATATATATATATGCAAATGCATATATATATATATATACATATGCATATATATACATACATTTGTATATATATATATATATATATATATATATATATATATATATATATATATATATATATATATTTATTTATTTATTTATTTATACCTATTTTAAGATGTGAGAGTGCAGGTTAAGGAGACAGTGAAAAAAAAACAATATAAAGCACAAATAAAAAACAAATACTACAAAAACTAATCAAACATTGTTTCATATTAAATAAGAACTAATGATATTTAAGGTGAAGTTAAAACTTTGCATCGTAAACCTATTATCAAAACAATATTTTACAAATATACTTTATATGTTTTTTAAAACGATAAAGATTTTTTTTTTTTTAATATGTAAGACAAACTGCGTTTTCTCACACAGAAATGCTGATTATGCATTCGGCTGGAAAGGAGTTTTACCAGCTAAAATTCAGCAATTTTGAGAGTAAATACGAGTACTTAATGCTCACCACTGACAACGGCACGACAATAAGCATTGCGTCAGAACATTTAACGTTCAAGAAGGAGGCAGAAGAGCTTGTTCACGTAAGTCTAAACAATTCGAAAGGTTTCCACACACATAGTCGCCGCACCGGTTGACATCATTTAGGGGGGGGGGGTGAAACCAAGTCCAAAACTAGAGAATTGTACAGAAGAAAAATGCTTTTTGTCAGTTTCATTAATGACTAAATTAAAATTGAATAGTCTTTTAAGTACAAATAGACAATTATTACAAGAGGGTTGGGGTGACATCATGATGTAAACGTGCTAATTTTTGAGAAAACAATGCTACATCCTATCCTATTGTTTAATGAACAGACCATAGATAAACATCGTTACGATTAAATTTGCAGTGATTAAAGCTTATACACATAGGCCTACATGTGGCATATTTTTCTTAAATTATAGGTCTGTGTAGGCCGACACAAACATATATATATATATATATATATATATATATATATATATATATATATATATATATATATATAATATATATATACTCTGTGTATAATACATACATACATATAAATACATATTCAATGTATTGTTCTCTTAATGCCTTTTTTTAAACCTTAAATATTTGTTTTTATAATCATCTGATTGTTTTTTGTACATTAATCGTAAAAACATTAATTTATCAATAGTTGGAGCCAGTTACGCAATTAGGAAAAATTTCAAGCGACAAACCAATATCAGTGTTTGTTTTGACGGGATCCAATGCGTTATTTGTTGCGCTATTACCCAAATCCGAATGGGTTGATTTTTACTTCATTAAGTAAGTCTTAAAGAAACAGTCACCTAGAGTCATATACCATTTAGTAAAAAGTTTTAATGTAAAAATACACAATACATCCTTAAAATTGATTCGGCTTTCTAAAGAGCTATATATGCTTGAATATATTTCCAGTGTACCTCGCGTTGGCAACGATTTTGAATATTTTGTGTTGGTCTACTCCAGACTCCTATACACAGTAAGGATCGACAGTCAGCCTGTTGCGTAAGTAGAGAATAGTCTATCAAGGAACTTTTCTCGAATTGTAATCTTTGTTAAACCACGACTGCTAAAACTTGTTTCCAAATAGCTGTGAAAATTAATTAGTAATGACTAATAATTTAAATGTGAACCGATGTTGATATAAACAAAGCATATACATTACAGATAGACAATACGGATGTATAGCGCGCATATTTCAAGCACCCTGGGTTTACCAGTGTTTCTTCCAGGCTTTTTTCTCCGGAGTTGGGAGGGGGGGGGGGGGGCGGGCTACGTTTTCTAGGGGTGGGGGGGGGGGGGGGCACTGGTAAAAGTATATAATTTCTAAATAAATTCCCTTTCTCCCCCCCCCCCCCTCCGAAGAAGTGTCTGGAAGGAACTCTGGTATTTACATTTGCAAAGTAATTTTTAAACAGTGCTATTGAATAGTCAAAGAACTTATTTAGTACAATGCATTAGATGAGAAAAATCAAAGAAAAGAAACGCAAACAGTTTAAACGCCAACGTTTAAATTGATTGGAATAATCAGTCTTCTAAAAATTGCAAGTAGTAGTTCAATGAAATAGAAAAAAATAGTAATGTCTATTGTCTATTGTGTTTTAGAGCTATGCTTATTTTTCTACTGATTTTAATTCACTAATCTTTAGTTGTCTAGAATATTTATATTAAATGCGCTCTAATTTCATTTTAATTGCATAATAATGTAATAAGATTATGAAATTGTAGCATCAGTCTATTAATGACACGATTCCTGCAACATTTAAAATTCCATATGTTGTAGTAAATTTGATGCTGTTTTTTAGTATTTGCAGTGGTGTTGGGGGTTGGGGGGGGACGGGGGCTTGAAACGCCGAGCAATTATATGGAGGTCTTTTGGCCTATATAGATTTAACATAACGCTACAAAATGGGGTAGACGCTGGTAAAAAAAAAGGAAAAATGACACCACTTCCCTACCCCCAGATCAATTTAACCCACATCCCAGGTCTTTACCCCTACACACAGAGGCGTAGCGAGGGGGGCGGGTGACACCATTTAGGGGGTGACACCAAGGCAAAAAAATAGCAAAATATATAGAGAAAAATTTGAGGGGGGGGGGGGTGCACATCGAAAGTTTGAGGGGGGTGTGCGCAAATAGAAAATTTGAAAGTTTGTCCCCTGGAAGGGTCGCTACGCCTCTGGGGGGGGGGGGTGAAACCATTTAGTGCCGCACCGGGTGACACCCGACCTCGCTACGCCACTGCCTACACATAAGCTACAGTAGGACATTACCCCCTGACAACTAACCAACAAATTATATGACGTCTAGCAAGTGGGAGGTGAAAAAGCAGTTAAATGACGGGATCTACTACGGCTCACTGAGGTACGCCGGGGGTAACTACATCACAGCCAATACTGCCTTTGGATGCTACATGTATGCGAGATCAGTTCATTCAGGCAACAGCTCGTCCTTCAGGCAATACCTGTATCATACCAAGTCTCCCAATGAACTATTTGAGGTGATTGATTACCGTTTAATTCAGTTGTACCTGGTGTATTTATTTTTAGTAAGATTGTAGTGTTTTTTTTAGTAATAGTCGATTTTAAAGAATTATTATGTGGTGATTAGTTTGTTTTACCGTTTAATTCAGTTTTACTTGTTGTATTTCTTTTTAGTAAAATTGTAGTTTTTTTAATTGATAACAGATTTTTAAAAAAAAATTTGTCGTGATTAGTTCGTTTTCAGTTTAAACCAGTTTTACCTGTTGTATTTATTTTTAGTTGAATTATAGTTTTTTTTTAGTAATACTTGATTTTTAATTAATTTTTATTTGTAATGATTAGTTCGTTTTACAGTTTAAATCAGTTTTACCTGTTGTATTTATTTTTAGTTGAAGTGTAGTTTTTTAAGTAATACTCGATTTTAAAGATATTTTTTTTGAGGTGATTATGTCGATTTACCGTTTAGTTCAGTTTTAACTGATGTGTTTACTTTTAGTTGGACGGTAGTGTTTTAAGTAATACGTACAGATTACGTACAGTTGTAGTGTAATTGCGTTGTTGTTTTTTCGCTTAGTTAGAGAGAGGCGAGGATTGTGGTGGATTCCTCATGCGCCCAATAAACGAAAGACCTAAAATAGAACAAATTATATTATTGAAAAGAGGCTTCATAATATACAACATGTAACGTGTACAGAGGCGTAGCGATGGGGAGGGGGGGGGGGGGGGCAGGGGGTACATGTGTCCCCGGGCGCCGACCTTAGGGGGAGCCAAAATGGGTTGTAAAAACAAATAAAAATGTCATTTTAGCAGCATTTTTGCATTTATAAATAGGTTGAAGGGGGGGGGGGGGGTTGCAATTCGAAAGTTTTGAGGGGGAGGGGGGCGCCGTGAAGGGTCGCTACGCCTCTGAACGTGCATGAATAAAATATGAGAGTATGTGTACGTGCACGTGTCAGTGTGGTTATGCGTACGAGTGCTCGCCCAGAGGCGTAGCGACCCTTCCCGGCACCCGGGGACAAGCCTTCAATTTGGCGCCCCCCCCCCCCCCCCCCCCCCCCTTCAAACTTTCGATTTGCAACCCCCCCCCCCCTCAAACTGCTAAAATGCAGCTAAAATGATATTTTAATTTGTTTTTACAACCGATTTTGGCGCCCCCTACGATCGGCGCGCAGGGACATATGTCCCCCACTGCCCCTTCCCCCCCCCCCCATCGCTACGCCTCTGTGCTCGCCTGAGTAGGCCCTAGACGTGTCCGTGTGCTTGCCTTGATTTCTCTTTTTGTCGTGATGGCGGAAACTTCTACACGGACTGATTTCTTTCAAAGTTTTCACGTAGCTCAAGCCTCGTAGACTGGAATGGTCACACCCCCTTCCCTTAATGTCATAAAAGAATTAACGAGATAGTTTAGGAGAGATCAGTCCCATTTTTTTCTAATACTGAAATCATAACTCAACGCCAAGTGATTTTTCAGGATTACATTGATAATGTAAGAAAGAAGGAAGGACTAGTAGAGGAACATAACTTCACCACTATGGCTATGTCGACTCTCCCAACCACTGATATTGATGTTACCACTGATATGACTACTCTGAAGTTTTTAGCAGCCAAAGGTATTTCATTCCATTTTAACCACATCATAATATGTTCCGTATGTGCCCAAGATGCACGGGGCAGCTAATCTGTACCGGGTCCTCGGTCTTTATAGCAGTGGCGTAGCAAGGTTGGGTGTTACCCGGTGCGGCACTTAATGGTGTCACCCCCAGAGGCGTAGCGATCCTTCCCGGGGACAAACTTTCAAATTTTCGATTTGCACCCCCCCCCCCTTAAACTTTCAATTTGCACCCCCTCTCAAACTTTCGATTTGCACCCTCCCCCCTCAAGTTATTCTCTATATATGTTGCTATTTTTTGCCTTGGTGTCACCCCCCCTAAATGGTGTCACCCGGTGCGGTCCGCACCCCCGTCCCCCTCGCTACGCCTCTGCTTTGTAGTGTGATCAGCATTTTGCCCAGCCTCCTTTGCTTTCTTGAGCGTGAGTCGTGTATCCATCAGAGATAGGTTGACTCAGAGACGTTCTACTGACGTGAATCTTGATTCGAACTCTAGACTTCCGTGTTAGCTATCTGGTACTCTTATGCTAGGCTAAGCCGTCCCCGTTTTAACTACAATAAAGGTGTTAAAGTTTTAAAGAAAGACTAGAAACTCACTAGGTATCCATTTCCGTTCATTAAAACAAAAAAGCAATATCGGATTTTATGTAGAAAGTCCGTTCGAATACACTATTAAAATAACGTGATTTTATTTTTAGTTTGCTTGATTGGCTATTACGGCCAAAGATGTGAGTTTGAATGCAACTGCACAAAACCGTTCTGCAGCAAAATTAATGGAACCTGCTATGAAGAAGATTGTCAGAAGGGCTGGTTTGGCGATGAATGTAACATAGGTAAAAATAATAGAACTTGTTTATTGTTATCAGTATTCCTTCTGCGGATGATCCATACTAAAATCTACCTACGCGATGAAAAAAACTATTTGCCGTAGAATGACGTCCTTATTTAATGTAAAATAAACAATAGAGAAAATTAATAAAAAAAAAGGTAATGTGAACGGTCGTGTCTATTGAAACTGTTAGATGTTTTTGTAAATGAATGCTCAACAGCAAAGGGACAACAATCCCATCAAGGAAAGAGAACTCATGTATGAAACACCGGCAGCCTTGCAGATTGACTTGGATGGAGAAATGAGCTGGAAGCTAATCCCTAAAAAAACAGGCTAAAGTCGGTGACAATGGACCTAATAGCACAAAGCATGTTAACGGCATTCAATTATATCAGTTCAATATTACGATTACGACCGAATAAGAAACAAATTACACACGAGCTGCGATTTGAAAGTTTGAAATTCTAAAAAAATAAAAAATAAAAATAAAAAAAAACAACGCACACAACAGATGGATTCATATTTAACAATAGCCCATGAATACATTTAATTACTAATAATGAGTTTAAAAATGTGCAATCAAGAAGTGGTCTCCTTATTCGTTCTTGGTTCTAGTATTCGAAGGAATTCCTGCCACTCCATTAAGTATTACGTGTCAACTTAGAGTGTCCCGTATAGGCCGTTGACTTCGATTTCAGCCTGCTTTTCTTTTCGGATTTGCTTCCATTGCCTTTGACCAACCAAAAACAAACTACAAGTCAGCAGTTGTTTGATTTTGGTGTTGTCTCTCTTAGAAAAGTTGCTGTCCTCGGGTGTCGAACCTCATCTCCCCGATGGTTCGAACTCAAGCCTTTCGGTAAAGCAAACATGAGTTTTACCTCCTCGACCACGCCGGCTCCAATATGTGGTCAACTCGTAACAAAATGTATGTAGCATTTATGTGCACATCTTTTAATTCACATAACTTCAACACCCACAGAGGACTTAACGGTTTATGCTGTGCATGCTTCACCTTCGGCATATTTCGATGGAGATTCAACAACTTGCAGACCTTTGGAAAACAAACAAGTGTTTATAGAACTATATGATCGATTCTACTTAACCTCATTTACATTTGTTTTAGAAGAACCAGGTATTTATATGTGCCAAGGTTAAAATATACAATTGCTATCGATTTGAATTTTGAAAACTAATTAGTGGACTTCACTTATTTTTTAAGTCGAATGGATTCTATGTTTATTTAATAACAGTATGATTAATACACGTTGTTGTATTTGTTTATTTGTTATGCGTACTTCAAAGTATACATTTTACAAATGGAAAGGAATACCTTACTTTATACACTCATCAACATTTCTAACATTCTAAAGCAACTAAATATTTTTTTTAAAAATATTTACTAACGAAATAATCCTTTATTTTTAAACTTTCACTCTACAAAAGAAACTGTCAAAGAAAAAGAGGTCGTTGTAAAATTCTACAACGGGAAGACAAAAACCTTCGATTTTTCAAGAGAAAGAATACTAGTTTTTACAGAGAAGCCAAATCGTTTCCGATTGCAGATGAAAGCTGTTTTGAGAAAAAGAAAGTTTTACTTTGAGTTTAAGAAAGACTTATCCATCTGCTCTATATATGTACATGGCGGTGAGAAACTATTTAACTTTGTTTTTGTTCCAGTAGCGTAGCGAGGGGGGTGGGGGGGGGGGGGCATATGTCCCCGGGCGCCGACCTTAGGAGGCGCCAAAATGGGTTGGAAAAATAAATTGAAAGGTCGACGGGGGTGCAAATCGAAAGTTTGAGGGGGGATGCAAATCTAAAATTTGAGAGGGGGGGGGGGGTGCAGATCAAACGTTTGAGGGAAGGTGCAAATCGAAAAGTTTGTCCCCGGGCGCTGGGAAGGGTCGCTACGCTTCTGTTTTGTTCCACTTGCTATATTTTCCCTATAAAACAACAGCTTCGTGAGATAGACGCGTCGGTTTTTCTTGAACCTTACATTCAAATTATTGAAGAGTATCTACTCGTGCTTCGTACACTTCATCACTGTTTCCCTTTTGTGCCCAAGACATATGGGACCGCCATAGAAACTGTGTCGGTTTCCGGAAATGTCCTTGAAGTCCTTCTAGACAGTCCTGACTCTTCCATCTGCTTCCCTGCGCTTCTACGTCTGTCTTGGCCTTCTCTGTTTTCTTTTAGTGCCATTCATGGGATATCACAGGCATTCATCCTTAAGAAGTCCCCTATTCAGAGCCATCATTTTTTTTTTCGGAAACTGTTTTTATTTCCATCACTCCAAGTAGTCTTAGTTTTTCAGCAATTTTAATCCTTTTAGTTTGCGTTTCAACGGTGCTAATACTAAGTAGTGATTGCTGCAAATGCAAGCTTCCCTCTTCACAAAGTACTATTATAAGGGTCTGTTCTATTAATTGTGAATTAGTCCGTGGAAGATTTCGTTTTTTTTTGTTTTGTTTTTTACATCTGATGATTTCCATTCGCTTTTATGAATTCTCCAAATGTTAGCGTGTAGGCCTACTTCTAATTTAACACAAAAAAAAGTTTGGCTTAAAGATAAAAACATTAGCAGTTTCCAAACAGGGATTTAATTTTTGAATTTATTAAACATCCCAACTAATCTTCCTCGGCATGTAAAAGGCATTGTTAACTTTTATTTTCCAGACCCTTATTTAGGCTTTACTACACATTTCAAACTTACTGGACCCGTACAGTTTTACCATTGTGTCTGCATAAAAATCAACAAACAAAATACTTTCGTGTTAGCAAAAAGTGCTCCACAAATTAACCTATTGCATTTCTTGACTTTACAGGTGTAAATTTAATAAACTATAACGCAACAGCTCTGTTAACCAGCAATGGCTTTGATGCGAACGACGAACTCATGAAAATAATCAGCGACGGAGACCGCGACACTACTTGCATAACTACCAACGCTACAGACACACTTTCCATCACGTTTTATGGTTTGAACAAAGTCTATAGAATTGCCATTTACCCTACAGGTAACTCACAACGGTATTACGTTTGGTTCTCTAAGTGTTGAACATATACAAATACACATACGAAAATGCATATAAATATAGCCTACACACACACACACACACACATATATATATATATATATATATATATATATATATATATATATATATATATATATATATATAATATAAGCGGGCTGAGCGTGTGTCAGTCCTTCCTTCCTTCCTTCTGTCATCGCTATAGCTTTTGGAACCATAAAAGTAAACAGCGCACCATGCTGTGCTTTTCAGTGCATTGCAGTGTCTTAGTATAAGTAATAGAGTAGGGTTTGTTCATATAACGACATAGAGCTATTCTATAATTGCCACTGTTTTTTCTTTTTTGCATAACGTAAAGAAAATATTAAATACACGCACATTGCAAAAACATATCAATGTCAAATATCATTTTCGTTTATATTCCCAGAAATAGTGGATACATTTTAATAACATAATAACAGTACGGTAGAAAAATCAAATTAATTCAACTTTTTTTTCTAATTTTGACAAAAGAGGTAATTAAAAAAAAAATTAAACTCACGCTAATAAAAAATGTGAATGCAAATATACGGTCGTCATAGAAGGAATTAGTGTTGCAATAATATAATTAGCAAAATGTGAATGCAAATTATGCGGATGTGTAAGAGGAAATTATTGTTAGAAAATTATAATTAGCATGGATTGATAATAGGCAATCTTTTATTTATTTTATTCACTGAATGTACTGTTTATTACTTCTAATTTTTAATCAACTATTCCGCATTATTATAGGTTTTAGTTATGAAACTCTATTGTAAATTTTTAAAATTTAAAGTACTGTGAAAAAATGTGTGAATTGATAAAGTGATATATGTTGGTAAAACACGGATATTTTAAATACTGCCTATTATTTATACTGTTTACTAATTATTATTCTATCTTTCGGTTTGCGGACAAGCTGGGGGTTTTTATAGGAGAGGCGTAACGAGGGGGGGGGCATATGTCCCCGGGTGCCGACCTTAGGGGGCGCCAAAGTGGGTTGGAAAAAATTTGCGGGGGGGGGGGGGGGGTTGGTGGAAATCGAAAATTTTAGGGAGGGGGGGTGTGGTGGAAATCGAAAATTTTAGGGAGGGGGGGTGTGCAAATCGAAAGTTTGAGGGGGGTGCAAATCAAATGTTTTAGCGGGGGGGGGGGGGGGATTTTCAAAACAAAAGTGGTGCAAATCGAAAGTCTGAGGGGGATGCAAATCAAAAGTTTAAGGGGGTGGGGTGGAAATTGAAATTTTGACGGGAGGGGGTGCAAATCGTAAGTTTGAGGGAGGGTCAAATCGAAAGTTTGTCCCCGGGCGCCGGAAAGGGTCGCTACGCCTCTGTTTTGTAGTCATTCACCGTGTCAGACGCCGGCGCTCGGAAAGGGCGCGATTTGGAGCTACGGGCTAGACTGTGAGCAATATGCCTTTATGATTGCATTTAAATTGTGTTTATGTTATGAGTGTTGTGTTTGTTTTTCGTTTGTGTTTTTTTTTTGCGTTCGTTTGTGTTGTGTTTAGTTTTGTTCTGTTCCCAAGTTGGTACATTTAAAAAAGATTTACCACGGCGGAGCACGGGATGCAGCTAGTATATATATATATATATATACGTATCCGCATTCACATCCACACACATATACACATACACACAGACACAGACGTAGACACCGACGTAGACACATAGACACACATAAACATTTTTTATCGCAGAAATAACTTCCATCAATATGATGACAAATCGTATCAAAAGTGTAGCAAGGAATAAAAAAAGACAAACAGACAAAAAGATAGACGACAGACAGAGAGTCGGACAGACAGCTGTACAGAAAGACAGACGAGCAGTGTTTCTTCCAGACATTTTACTCCGGGAGGCACTTGAAATTTTCGGGGGGAGGGGGGGGGGTAGACTTTCTTCGGGGGGGGGGGGCGGACACTGTTAAAAGTATATATTTTCTATATAAATTATATAAATTTAATTTCGTTCGGGGGGGGGGGGGCGGTAGAATTTTTTCAGGGGGGGGGGTGCTTTGCATAAGAGATGCCTGGAAGAAACTCTGCAGACGAGACTGATAAACAGACAGCATGAGAAAATATTCTGTCAAAACGTGAATGAAATAATTCCACAAATTTAACAATGACTGACATTATTCGACATATTTAATACTGACTGCAATTATTCCACAGATTTAATGATGAGTGATGTTATTCCACAGATTTGGTGATAAAGTACGCGGTGAACTGCACAGGTGCCTTTAATCGAACCATTTTCTACACAGAGGTTCTAACACACACATGGGGGCCCTCATTCATTCATCTAGACGCTTATGTTTACCAAATAGAAATAACAACAAATGGGATGGGACTTTCTTTATGTGAGATAGAAATCTATGGAAGTAAGCAAGATATGGTATAATTTTGTGTTTTTTAACGAATTCTCTTACAATATTCTTTTTTTTTCATAATTTTTTCTCAACACGATGAAGTGGTAACTATATATATATATATATATATATATATATATATATATATATATATATATATATATATATATATATATATATATATATATACATATATATATATATATATATATATATATATATATATATATATATATATATATATATATATATATATATATATATATGTATATATATATATATATATATATATATATATATACGTAAAGATGGACGGTAGTGAGCTAGACGGTTAACCCGAAAGTATCGAGTTCGAATCCGGGTACAAGTCAGTAGAACGTCCCTGAGTCCTCCCAGCTCTGATGGGTACCCAACAAACGGTAGTGTAAAACAAAGTGGCTGGGGATAGTGCTGACCACACTATCCCTCTACATGCCGAAGTCTCTGAAACAGATGAACTCTACTTCATCTTCCCCACGATGATGATGTATGTACAGCTACTGCGCAAAAACAATTAATGGAAGCGATTTGCTGTAGTAGATGTAAAAATAACGTAGTGATATCTACAAGACTACGTAGGTTAATTATACCAACAAAAACTATGTTAATCTATATAGCGTATGTAAAGAGTGCCACAAGGCATAAATAATTCACGTTCTTTCTATTCAATATCAACCCATCTTTAAAAAAAAATATCCTACTCAACAGGTATAAATGCGATTGCAGTAAATTTTAAGACAGAAGATTATGTTCTAATTCTGCCTTCACCGATCACAGAAACTAATCTGCTTTACATACTATTAATTTGTATACTGTTTACTATAATCATCTCCAAACTGGAAGATCTTGAAAAGCCAGAAGGTAAGCTTTGTTCACGAGACTTACCACATTGACGATTCAATAATACAGATGGTGTGGTTGTACGCGCATTCTTAAATTAAGAGGATTGGCTATGGTAAAAAAAAAAATAATCTTATAATACTCGTTAGGAAAATTTCTCTGTAGCTTTTTAAAGGTTATATTCGCATATGTGTTTCACTTTTTAAAAAATGTTGAGGAAGTCTTGGTAAATGTGCAACCATTTCGAAAAATTAACCTTTTTGTAGTATTTCCACCATTCATAAAGTAATTATATTTTAAGCACAATTAAGAGTGAATTTGTAATCTTCTACCATGTTTTGGGATACTTAGCTAAAATGTTTAGAGCAGACCTTCAAACTAATTTATTATGAATTTCAAAAATTCTGGGTCCGGTAAAAAAACATTAAATTTTGCGGTCTTAAATACGATTGAAATGTGCCACTGAGTCTCCATGCTTCATATTGGGTCACATAAATAATGATGATGACAAAACACCACTACATATCTCAGTATAGAAGTGTATGCGTTGTTAACAGGGTTTGTTAAACTTTTTTTCAGAAGATTTGACTGAATCAGAAACAAGGAATGTATAGTTCTTAAACTTTAAAACAGGCTTTTTTTTTTGTTTAAATTGTGTTGATTCCAAAATCTTTTGAGATTGTAATTTCGATAATAAACTATGATTGTAAAAAACGAAAACTCTTTAGTTTTTTTTAAATTTGTTCCATTATTTTGTTTTCACGGGTAGTTACGATGAGTTTCTGAATACATTGTAGTTTCATTTAATTTCTTACCCTTGATCTCGTTATATAACGTAATAGATATTTTAGAGGAGCTGTAGTGTAATGTGGGGCTTACTCAACTGGTTGCTGAACCGAAATGTCTCAAGTTCGAACAGAGTTTCTTCCAGGCATCTCTTCGGGGGGGGGGGGGGCGAAGCCCCCCCGAAATTTTTTTACCGCCCCCCCCCCCCCCGAACGAAATGAAATTTATATAATTTATATAGTTCGAAACCTCGAGCAGATAAGGCTCGACAGCTGGGTATAGCCACTATTCTAGGAGAGACAACTACAAAATCAAACAACTACTGCCTTGTAGTTTGTTCTTGGTTGGACATAGGCTATGGAAGCAAATCCAAAAAGAAAAGCAGGCTGAAATCGGAGTCAATGACCTCAATGGCGCATAATAAGTTGACGCGCATACTTAATTTGTGTTGGAGGGATTCTCTTCCAACACTAAAGTTAAGAACGTAGAAGAAGAATAAAACTAGATCAATAATACCTGAATAAAGTTAAAGAATACAGAACAAGAAAAAAATAAAAAAGTTAAACAAGACCATAAAATGTAACGTCTCGATTGTGCGATTAATAATAGAATCGATGAGTCAAACAACTATGAAAGTACACGCATGTAAAATTGAAGCTTTCCAACAGACTCTAGAATCTATCAACTTTACTACAGTGGCGTTGCCAGGAACGTCTCAAGGGGGGGGTGGAGTTCCAATTTTTACCCGGGGACAAACTTTCGATTTGCACCCTCCCCCTCAAACTTTCGATTTGCACCCCCCCCTTAAACTTTCGATTTGCATCCCCCCTCAAACTTTCGATTTGCATCCCCCTCATACTTTATATATATATACCGAGGGGTCTATGGGGGGGGGGGGGATTATGACCCCCCCCCTACCCCCCTCCCCCCCTGCCTTTGCCACTGCTTGACTATATATACTTTTCTCTCGCCAAAAAGTCCCGACTTCAATTTATATCTAAATAATCTAATTCTTAGCCTATTATTAGAGGAAGTTCTTATTTCGGTAATAGGTAGTCTGAATTAACCCATTTCTAATTTCGCTCAACGCCGATTTATAATGCTTCTATTTATATTCAAACAAAATTTTAGAACTTTTTTTTCTTCTGCGCGTCTCTACGTCACGCCTCTCTTGTATTTCCTTGTTTCCTGATACCCTGAGTCGTCCAGCTAACCAACACTGCTGTGTTTTCACCTTAACCCATTAGATGTGACACACCCAGCGCCATCTTCATTGTTTCGTAAAATCATACAAAACAAACGGAAAAAACAAAGCGAACTTTTTATATATTCTATGCATTTCAAATGACGTGTCGAAGGCTAGTACTTTGAGATTACCGTGAAATCACAATTATAGAAATTATTTTTAAAGTTAAATTATTACTTCAAATATAGCATCAAATATATAGACAAAAATTAATTATTGAGAAAGAGCATACTCCACCTTTTTTTGTACTTGCTTTAGTGGATACAATTTTTTTTAAACTGGTTTTTGTTTGAAAATATATGCATAACTAACGATTTTGTGAGAACAAAATAAAAAAATATTATGCGGAGTTCCATTCGGAAACTGATATTTATTTAAAAGCAAAGCTATAATATAAACACAAAAATGACGAGTATATTAAACTATCACCCAGCAAACTTAAATATACAAATGCAACAAAAATACTCACATCTTAAAGGGTTAGGCTCCTGAAAAAAAAACTTAAATAATTGTTCAGCTTTATTTATTTATTTATCTATTCGATGGTAATCTAGGGAAAGTATTAGCATGCATCATTCATTTTCAAAATTTAGTCTGGACAAATAACAAAATTAAATTTTTTTCAATAGTGTTTTTGATACTAAAATTTGCCAGTTGACATTATTAAAAAAGATTAATGATTAAATGCTCAGTATGTGAGTTTTTTTTTTTAATTTGGACCTCCACACAACGTTTTTTTTTCAAGACAGACGCTGTTGCCACGGTAACCATATTTTCAAAAGCGTCTAAAGTGCATGCAAATATTTCCCCTTAAATACGCTAACTTAGATACACATAAATAAATATTGAAGGCTCATTAGCTAAGACGGTCTTTACCGCATATTTACGCTTTAAAACTAATGTCAAGTCCTGTATAGCTTCATGATGGTAATCATGGCAGGAGAGAGACTTTTTTTCACAGTTTCACGGACGGAATGTACTAAAGAAGATAATTAATGAGAAAAACAATGGGGCCATTGTATGTCTCTCTTACTCTCTCTCTCTCTCTCTCCATATATATATATATATATATATATATATATATATATATATATATATATATATATATATATATATATATATATATATATATATATATTAACACAAATCATAAACCATAAACTTCTTGTGTTCATTAAAAGTAGCAAAACATTTACATGAGGACATATATCTAATTGCTAATGATGTTCAAAAACTTGATACACATACAAAGGAACCTTCTAACCTTATAATTAGCTGACGCTATGCATCTAGCATTACTCCTAATTAATATAATATACATACTTCATTTAAATATAACGCATTATTAAAGTCTATATCAATCAAATAAAATTTAGTGCGAACATGTACCGAGTAGCCAAATGCCAAACAAAATTTAAATTATCGCATCAAATAGCATAAAAAAAATAATTAAAGGACTGGTCCACAAAAAAAAACCACGAAGACATTTGCAAAAAATGTCATTAGCTTGTCATTTTACCAAATGGTGCCACTATTTCACGTCTCAAATTTCAGTTGATTGCCCTTATTACCTAAACCTGTGCCTTAACAGATAAATCTATCAAGAGTCAATCATATGTTTTGTAAATCTTCACATTATCTGGTTGATTGCTCAGGTCTAAACAGACATATGGCAGCACTAGTTCAGTATTTTCCAACAGAATCAACGCTGCTGTAGAAACCATACATATGGCAGCACTAGTTCAGTATTTTCCAACAGAATCAACGCTGCTGTAGAAACCAGACATATGGCAGCACTAGTTCAGTATTTTCCAACAGAATCAACGCTGCTGTAGAAACCAGACATATGGCAGCACTAGCTCAGTATTTTCCAACAGAATCAACGCTGCTGTAGAAACCAGACATATGGCAGCACTAGTTCAGTATTTTCCAACAGAATCAACACTGCTGTAGAAACCAGACATATGGCAGCACTAGTTCAGTATTTTCCAACAGAATCAACGCTGCTGTAGAAACCAGACATATGGCAGCACTAGTTCAGTATTTTCCAACAGAATCAACGCTGCTGTAGAAACCAGACATATGGCAGCACTAGTTCAGTATTTTCCAACAGAATCAACGCTGCTGTAGAAACCAGACATATGGCAGCACTAGTTCAGTATTTTCCAACAGAATCAACACTGCTGTAGAAACCAGACATAGGGCAGCACTAGTTCAGTATTTTCCAACAGAATCAACGCTGCTGTAGAAACCAGACATAGGGCAGCACTAGTTCAGTATTTTCCAACAGAATCAACGCTGCTGTAGAAACCAGACATATGGCAGCACTAGTTCAGTATTTTCCAACAGAATCAACGCTGCTGTAGAAACCATCGCTGTATGAATCTTCCTCAGAGAAACCGTCGTCTTTGGCGTCCGCTGAATAAAACAATTCATAAGTTAATAGTACACTTTTCTTACTTTAATGAAAACAAATCTATTTAATAAATGAGAATGCATTTGTTTACATGTGCTAAGTGGGCATATTGGATTACAAAAATACAAAAAGCAAAGCCTGATTCAGACATAGATCTATAGAGCAGATGACGTAGAGTTCAATTTTTTTCTGTAACCTCAGCAAATAAATGAATAATGTTATCAGCATTAAACCCTCTTTCCCCTTACTAAAAGTCATGTTCTTACGAGCCCAAAACGAGATCCAAACTAGACTACACCTTATAATTTAACAAGCAGTATTTACTATTGATATGAAATTTACTTTACAAACACGTTTTTTACTTAGCATTTGACATACATCTATTTCTTCATAAGTAATACAGTTCCAATGTGAAATGTAAATTTGGCTTTAAATCATCATTTGTAATATCTCGACATTTAGATGTGGAAATCTTATGTCATGTATTCTGGAATAATCTTAAGCCTATGATTTAGTTAAGCAGTTTATATGATTATATTTTTTATAATAACTTGATCAATTCAACACCAACAAGTCATCGTATTTTACTAGATTAACATACAGTCTTAATATGTCTAAAGAGTTTAAATTTAAAAAAATGTTTTTGTTTAATTCCATACCATTTACATTCTCCGACACAGTTTTTAAAGACACGCCATTTACGCTGAAGAAAAAATGCAAAGAAACACTTTAACATATATAGATGAAACAAATAGTTTAAAATGGTGCTCATAAGTTATTCGGTGATATATATTTGTAACAGGCATTATCAACATCAGACATATGAAATGCTTGGGAAGCTTATTATGATTTATAAGATTAATGACTGCTAAGGTTTATTTTATCTTGTATTAACTATTCATAAAGGGATAAACTTAAGGAAAAATAGTTTTGTTTTTCTTCTTAAAAATGATTTAGATAAATACAATACACAAAATACATAAATGCAAAATTGTACATTTTGGTAGAAAAGAAAATTAAAAGTAAATTGTATTTAAAATGTTATATGATTGATAAATATATGTTACGTACAAATACATTTTTCTTCTTTAGACTCTATAAAAAAGATAAGTTATACAAATGAAAAATGGAATACATACCTCATCGAGTTCTCTTTCGATTTCTGAAGTGCTGTGGAGTGTATACACAAAAATATGTGTCTTCTTAACGAAGTTCAAACATTATAAATTAGGCTTAATTACCTTTTTTCTCGTAATACTTCAATACCACTGCCCAGTCTTAATTAACACTTTCCATCTTAAATTTACCAACAGTGTCCATTAAACCCTTATCAAAACTGCCTAGTGTACTCTCACAAAAAATGTCAATCAAAACAAACATTTATCAAAACTGCTCAAGTAATCTTTATCAACACTGTCTAAGTTACCCTTTTCAACACAGTCCAGTGTAACTTTATCTTCTTCTTCTCTTCTTCTTCGTTCTTAATTATCAGTGTTTTTTATCATCAGTAACTTTTTATCAGTAACTTTATCAACAGTGCCCATCTTATCTTTATCATAAAACCTATCCTTTATCAAGACCATCTAGTTATATTTGACAACATTGTCTAATCTTACCCTTGAAGTAGAAGAGAGAAGCTTGTATGACAATGATAAGGACAATGAGAGCTGTAACGAGTGACACTATTAAGACATTATTTTCCGTTAAGCCCTCGTCGTTGTTTTCTGTAAAAATATAATGAAAAATGCGTATCATCATATAACATGTTTAGAGTGTAATTATTGTAGAAAATGAATTTTTATAACAAATAGATTTCAATGCAGTGGCGTAGCTACCGTAAAGCTAGCGTAAGCAAGGCATAGGGGCCCAAGGTAAATAGGGGCCCTTTTTCGAAAGTTTGAGTGGGGGGGGGGGTGCAAATCGAAAGTTTGTCCCCGGTGCCCTGGAAGGGTCGCTACGCCTCTGAAGGGGCCCACTAACACTTTTTGCATAGGGGCCCAAAAATCCTAGCTACGCCACTGTTTCAATGATGAACTAATTTATACATTGTTGCTACTACGTGTAGTTCTACTCACCATAGGAAAACCAGACGTTCATCTCTTTGGTTCGTTTACAAAATTCGGAAGCCAAAGTGAGATTGAAACTCCCCTGTTGATGTGTAGAGCTGATGTTGTAGACAGCACAAGGTTCACCAGAAGCCACAACTTGTTGGTGTTTAATGTTTGCTCTACAAGGTGACGGCAAATCTCGGCAACAGAACGTGATTGTACTCTCGTTGGTCTTTAGTTCAAAAACTTTTGAGTCTGGCTGTAGGCTGCGACCGTTGATGGTGAAGTTTAGAGCTGATATGTCTGAAAATCGGGACAGATAAATGAAATTGTAGGAAACTAGCAACTCTTCATCAAATGTTTAGCCGGTAATATGGCTAAAATAAAAATTCGTCCTTAGATAAATAATGTTTCTAAAATTCTAAAGTAAGTTTAAATTGTGCAACATGTAAGTAGTGTTGTGGAAAAAAAAACTCTAGGTGACTGTTCTACAATCATTAACCCACGCTGTTGCTTTGACTTAAAAAAACGAACTGCAGTGTGAACAGATCGTAAAACCAATTTCTAAATATCTTTCTGCTCTTCTATATATAGTTTAAAAGCTGGGCTCATAACTCTTTTAAATAGTCAAATAGGGGTCCTGTAGCACTCCTTTAAATACTCGAGTAGGGGGAGGGGGAGAGTTAGACTCCTTTCAATTATTTTGATAGATTCTAAATATCAATCGTGTTGTCTCCACTTCACCCCCTTCTTGTTACCCACAAGTAATGGTACACCCCTGGACCTGGTGTCTAGCAGTATCTTAATGCTGACCGGATATTGAAATGGGACTGCGACAGGAGAGCGATGTCTGAGTCATGTGACCTGTAGGGTAGGGATGCTATAGTCCAGTCACTCTACCTCCTCCCCTTTTCGGAGGTCCACGTATTTTTTGTGCTAAGGCACTTGCCAAGGAGTAAATAATAATTTGAGTCGACCCGCGGCGTATCATACGCCGCTATTTAGTTGTTTTATGTTCTACTTTTCAGTAATTCGTAATTTGTGAATTCGACAGTACCAATGCTGCCACTGAACATATTTGCTTTAAAACACTATTAGTAGGTCATTACGGACTATAACCCCCCCCCCCTCCTTTCCCCCAACCCCTACCCTCCATCCCCCCCTCCCCGTGAAAGCAGCCTCCTCTTAGTTACCTCCCTAAGTTTAAAATAGTTTTAAACTAAATTATCTGCCACTAATAGCCGTAACTAAACCCGGCTCTACGATTGTAATCATTTAGCGTGAACCACAGCTCACCAGACCATGTGGGGATGGGTGTGGTAGCGATATGCCTAGAGAGGAAGAGATGGGGCTGCTTGGAGGCGCGCTTACAGCTTGGTGTTTTCTATGGTCCCAAAGAAGAGAATTATATATATATATATATATATATATATATATATATATATATATAGAGAGAGAGAGAGAGAGAGAGAGAGAGAGAGAGAGAGAGGAGAGAGAGAGAGAGAGAGATAGATAGATTGTGGTGCTACCGCATTTGTTCTCAACGGAGAAGCTTATTTTTATTATTTGGCACCGTGAGTAGAAGATGATAAGGATGAAACTAACGTATTTGTTAATTGTATTCAGTAAAATGTTAATAATTGTTTTAGTGTGGAAAATATATAATTGTACGTGTTAAATTTAATGGTATTTTGATAAAAATGTATGTAACTGAACTAAATAAAACAACATTGCAACTACTGACGTCCTTGGTGTGATGAAGAAGACCAAGCAGCCGCAGTGACCAGTGACCAACCAATAGCTCCTGTGACATGTTGTAAACCCAGTGTCTGTATTACTTTTATTTATTGTTTATTTAACCAGTTCCTCGTGTTTGTCAATGAAGTGGATTGTAATGACTGACGAGAAGCCGCGTTGGTTGTTAACAATCTTTATTATGTACAGACGCCATGTTGGTAAGAGAGGAAGTGAGAAGTGGCGAGAGACTTATATACATAACAACATGTAAGGGACATCACTCAAGATAACAATATAAATATAATACTAATACAGGAGAGTGAGTTCCCTTGACCTCACAATTATTTCAATCTATTACATCCCTTTACCCTTAGAACACAATAACACATCTCTCAATAGAACAATTGATAGTATCCTAAAATCACCAATTATATTGTAACATGAACACTATGGTAGATTACATCCTTACAAACAATGCACAATATGCTACAACATAATCAAAATACAAAACAATAATGTCAAAGTCCTTTTGACCTTTAAAATCATAGGTCTAACTTATTTGGGACTTTGATTGTCCTGTTTGACCTTCTCAGTGGCTTTTGATTTGGTGACTCAATATTCTGACCATCTGGATTCTCTATCTCAGGAGGTCTAGGATTTAAATCATTAACTCCAGAATTTACATTTCCTGACTCCAGACAACTTGGTTCACTCATATCAACAGAACTTGGTTGTGGAACAAACTGAGTTGGTGTGAACTGATCAGACTTGGTGGGATTGATAGATTCACACTTATTATCTGCACAAGTTATTTTTAACTGGTCTGCATGTCTACGGACAATAAGTCCATCATTTGTTTTTACTTTATAAGACACAGGTCCTGTACATTGAACAATTTGACCTGGTATCCATTTTTCCTTTCTCCCATAATTTCTCAGATACACATTATCATTAACTGCAAATTCTCTTTCAATGGATGATTTGTCATGATTTACTTTTTGTGTATGTTGATGTTGGGAAACAGACCTTTGAACAGTTGGATGTAGTAGGTCAAGATGAGTTTTAATTTTCCTACCACATAGCAATTCACATGGTGCAACACCTGTTGTTATATGAGGAGTTGTGCGGTATTTGGTTAAGAACCTGTTTACTCTTTCTCTAAGAGAAAACTTGTTACCGGTATTCATTTTTACCATAGCGGTTTTGAATATGCCTACCGCTCTTTCAGCTAAACCATTCCCAGCAGGATGATAGGGGGATGTGGTTATATGCTCAATACCATTTGCCACACAAAACAGTTTAAACTCATGAGCTGTGAAACTAGGCCCATTATCTGAAACAATTTGATCTGGTAATCCATGAGTTGAAAATATTTCCTTAAGTTCTATAATGGTATCATTTGCAGTGATTGTGTTCATGATTTTAACTTCTAACCATTTAGAATGTGAATCAATAACAATTAAGAACATTTTGTTCATGAAAGGTCCTGCGAAATCTATATGTATACGTTTCCATGGTTCAATTGGCCAGTCCCAGTTTTGCAAAGGTGCTGTAGCTGGTTGATTTGAATGTTGTGCACAGCCTGAACAAAGTTTTACATATTTTTCAATATCAGCATCCATATGTGGCCACCAGAACCATGATCTTGCTAGACTCTTCATTTTGGAAGAACCAAGATGAGTATCATGTAAAGTTCTTAAAACTTCTTTTTGTAACATTTTGGGGATAATTACTCTTGACCCCCATAGTATACATCCATCTTCTAGACTTAACTCTGTTTTTCTTATTTTATATGGCTTTAAGTCCTCATTCACTGACTCTTCAGGCCAACCATTCTTACAGTACTCACATACTTTTATTAAGCACTCATCTTTTTGTGTTTCTCTCTTAATATCATTCACATTTATATTGGAGTTATCCATGATAGTGAAGAGAACAAAAACATCTTCTGGTACATAGCTCAGGCTTTGGTTTTTTAAAGGTAATCTACTAAGACTATCTGCACTATTCTCAGATCCAGGTTTGTATTTCAATTCATAATTGTATGCAGTTAGTGTGATAGCCCATCTTTGAATTCTTGGTGAGGCATGCTCAGGTAGGGTTTTGTTTTCTCCAAATAAACCTAGCAATGGTTTATGATCTGTAAAGATGGTGAACTTCCTACCAAACAGAAACTTATGAAATTTCTTAACACCAAAAATGATGCCTAAGCCTTCCCTATCTAACTGAGAATAATTTTTCTCAGCCTGATTCAAAGATCTACTGGCAAAAGCAATGGGTCTGTCACCCTTCTCATCCATGTGGGACAAGACTGCTCCTACACCATCTGGTGAAGCATCACATGTTAATATAAGTCTTTTCCCTGGGTCATAGTGAGTTAGTAAGGTGTCAGCAGACAAAGCCTCTTTTGCTGTGTTAAAAGCAGCTTGTTGTTGTTTACCCCAGTGCCAAGTTGCATTTTTCTGTAGCAGCTTGTACAGTGGTGATAGTTTACCAGACAGATTTCCTATGAACTTTGCATAGTAATTTATCAAGCCCAAAAAAGCTCTTAGTTGTTGGGTATTTTCAGGTTTGGGTGCTTCTTTAATGGCTTTTGTTTTCTCAGGTTGAGGTCTGATACCTTGTTTGCTTAATATATAACCAAGAAAACTAATTTCTGTCAACATGAATTGACATTTATCTTTGTTTATCTTTAAACCTTTTTCACCAACAATTTTCAATACTTTATCAAGTGTTTTAAGATGTTCAGTGTCATTCTTACCAGTTATGTACACATTGTCAAAGTACATACAAACATTTGGAATATCCTTAAAAATACTGTCCATGACAGCTTGGAAAATTCCAGGGCTGGATGATATGCCAAAACATAGTCTTTCATATTGGTAGAGTCCTTTATGTGTGTTTATTGTTGTATAGACTTTTGAATCTGGATGCAGTTCTAGTTGAGTGTAAGCATGACTAAAGTCTAATTCAGTGAATTTGTCTCCTCCTGCCAAATTCAAAGAGATTTCCTCAATGTTAGGTATAGGGTACCTATTTAGCTCTATTTGCTTATTCAGTGTAGTTTTATAATCTCCACAAATTCTTATAGAACCATCCTTCTTTAACACTGGCACAATGGACGACGCCCAATCGGAATAGTCTACCTTCTTTATGATGCCATTAGATTCCAATCTACTTAGCTCATTTTCAATTTTATTCCTCATTGCATAAGGTGGAACTCTAGCTTTGCAGTATCTTGGATTTGTGTCTTTAATGCTTAACTTCACTGTTCTATCATTTAGTAATCCAGAGTTACCAAAAACACATTTATTTTCAGATATAACTTTAACTAGTGAAGTAAGACTAGATTCTTTTACATTCTTCAATGAACAAATACTCTCCCAATTTAACTTAAGATCACTTAACCAGTTCCTACCTAGTAATGGCGGTCCATTTCCTTCAACCACAAGAAGAGGAAGTTTAACACTTTGACCATTATAACTTACATGAACCATACACTCTCCTATTACCGGAACATTGTCACCAGTGAATGTTGTTAGACACTTGTGACATGGCTGTAGAGGCACTGATCCTCCTATGACAGCGTCAAAATCTTTCTTTGTGATGACTGTTAGGGATGCTCCAGTGTCAAGTTGGAAGCTGATGCTCTTACCGTTGATATTAACTTGTACATTGATGGGAGCATGACTTATTGATTTCACAGAGAACAGGCTGAAATCCGGCTGCGAATCAATTTGAGCATTTTCACAGGTAGAGTGGTTCATTGGTTGGGTTAGGTAGTCTTGGTGAGAGTTAACATAGTGCTGCCCTTGGTTGCGGTACTGTCTTGACTGGCTAGATTTAGCAACAGACGAAGACTTTGCAAAGCAGGCCTTGGCAATGTGACCTTGCTTACCGCACTTATAACAAGTTGCAGACTTGAACTTGCACCGATGAGATGCATGGGGACCTTTGCATCGATGACATTTTTGATAATTATTACTAGATTTAGATCTAGGATTTGAACGAGCAGGCTGTTTAGCATAAGTTGGAATGCTCTGATGGGGTTGATGTTTATTGACTAACCTGCTGTTTACTGCATGGATCTCTGAAGGTGCTAAAGATCTCGCCGCATCTGATGACTGCTGGTATGAAGTTGCAAGTTGTATTGCTTTTTCTAATGTTAGATCTGACTCGAGCAGCAACTTTCTTTGAATATCAGGGCTGTTTACACCTGTCACAAACTTTTCACATAGTCTGTCAGACAGCGTTTCTCCAAATTCACAGAATCTACTTAAATGACGTAAAGCAGCAACATATTCTGATATTGACTCGTTTGGTTGACGAGTCCTACTGTCAAATCTAGCTCTACATAAAAACTTTGATGGGGTAGGCGCATGGTGGTCTGTTAGCAATTTGCTCAGCTCGTTAAAGCTCTTGGTATCTGGACTAGCTGGTGCGCATAAGTCCTTTAGTAGCCTAAATTGTTGAGGCCCTATGACTGTTAACAAAATAGCTCTCTTTTTGGCTTCTATCGTCACGTCGTTAGCTTCTAGGTAAAAGCTTAACCTCTCTAGGTAATCTTGAATGATTTCATCATTCGCATCAAATTCTTTTATTTGGCCATACAGCGCCATAATTCTAGAAATAATTAGCTAATAAGCTCTAGCAAACCTCTTTTTTGCGTAAGTAGGTGCTCTTTCTAGTAGATGTTTATCCTTCGTCGCCAAATGAAGTGGATTGTAATGACTGACGAGAAGCCGCGTTGGTTGTTAACAATCTTTATTATGTACAGACGCCATGTTGGTAAGAGAGGAAGTGAGAAGTGGCGAGAGACTTATATACATAACAACATGTAAGGGACATCACTCAAGATAACAATATAAATATAATACTAATACAGGAGAGTGAGTTCCCTTGACCTCACAATTATTTCAATCTATTACAGTCAACAAAGATTGTTATCGTATAATCTGGATGAAAGGGTATGTCTAAATTCATAGACAACTAACTTCAGGTAATGATTAGGTTGAATGCTTTTCTAACGAAAATTCAACATCTGGTTACAAATTAAAACTGCAAATGCCGAAGACAGTTGAAGTGAACTAATTCATCAGACTTGCACTAAATTGAAACACTACGGACGTAAGGAATTAGGTCAGAGTTTCTTCCAGGCATCTCTTTGGGGGGGGGGGGGGGGGGGAGGGCTCGCCCCCCTAAGAAAGTCTACCGCCCCCCCTGGGAAATGTCCGCCCCCCGAAAATATCAAGTGCCCCCCCCCCTTAGAAAAAAGTCTGGAAGAAAAACTGAATTAGGTCGCCAATAACTCAAGGCAACATAGATCAAGTTTAAAAATCTTAAAGGGAATGGATGATTTTTGGTTTATGCAATGTCCATCAATATAAAAAATCAATAAACACGTCAATAGAAGTGGTAATACTTAGACTCAGTTTGTTTGTCAGTGATACTACCTTTTGTATCAGAGGCGTAGCGAGGGGGGGGGGCGGGGGGGGACATATGTCCCCGGGCGCCGACCTTAGGGGGGCGCCAAATTGAAAGTTTGAGGGGGGGGGGGGGCGCAAAGCGAAAGTTTTTCCCCGGGCGCCGGGAGGGGTCGCTGTTTTGTATACATTGAGGATCCGCAACAGAATCTCTACTCACTATAGAATGGTGGATATCTCTGTACTTCACTATACCATTGTTGCCCCTCCGTGTATTTGACATAGCCACGTATCTCTGCCCTGCTGTTCTTCTCATACAGTGTGGCGTTGATCACGATGTGATATATTTTGTTTGTGTTGTGAGAGCAGTAGCACATCAGTTGACTTGTATAGCTACACGTTGTGTTATTTAAGTTGACCACACAAAGCTGCCAATTTTAATGAAATAACAATACAAATATATAATGTATGAATTGTGTATTCAGTACAACTCAACACAGGTTAATAATTTTTAATGTTTTACGTAACTATTATGTTTGATTTCTAAGTCATGCCTGACTACTCATGTCCTGTTTATCGATTCGTTTCACACAATTAATATTTGAATCACTAATGAGAAATATGCCGAGGTCACAGAAACAAGTGAACTCTACTTCACTTGCCCCATAGACCGTCAGGTTTGAAAGGGAAACTTTTACTTCACTAATGAGAAATATTAAATAAACGATATAAATCTTAGTAATGATAAATAAAATTATATAATTCTAAGTAATGCTTTTTCTTATTAGTGTAAACAAATGTAGCTTTAGCCCCTTTATGAACTGTACAGAACATCTAAAAAAGTAAAGCATCAAGTATTTATTGCATTAAAATAAAGTTATATAGTGTAAACATTTCAAAGTAAAATCAGAATATCAAAATATTCAAAATAATATTTAGAGCAACGGTTTAATTATTCTTACATGTGTAAACGTTGCAGCACTTGTTGGTTTAAATTCAAACAACACAGACTTTGACCAGCTGTCATGCCATGATGAAAAATCTACAACTGCAGTAAACTTTACTTTAGCATTGACCTGTATCACACCTGCACATGTGGAGGTGTCTGGTGCATTTAAAGTTATGCTGGAACTGATGCAACCTGCTGGATAAACGGCAAGGAATATATTTGATTTAAAAGAAATGGAAATGGAAATGTTCAGTAGGCCTACATAGTTTAAAAATAATTCGTTTCTCTTATTCGAAATGCTAGTATAAAAGAAAATATACCATTATTGGAGATAATAAAATAAATAATGAAAATATATAAGTATTTATTTACTAAATCATAGTTATTTTGAAGTCATGTTCTGGTACTTCATAGTGTTGTACCGTAACATTTATTTTTATAAAAACAACTTACCATGACAACAGATGCACAATAGAACAATGCATGCTGTTATACCCATCCACATGTTTGCTACGTAAGTTTTATTCAGCACTTCGGACTGCTATTTCCATTTTTAAATGTACCTAAATTACGCAGCAGTGTATTACACATGAAGGTTTAATTTAAATTAATTTAAAATATAAACGAGATACCCTGCTCTTTAAGTTACATTTCATTGTGCAGTTTCAGATATAGTTTTCAGGAAGTAAATAAACTCTAAATCGATTTTTTAAGAAAATTGTCACATCTATGTGTGTTTTGTTTTACTTCTGTTACGGTAAACATTCAATTATTTTTGTTAAGCACTAGAAGTTTTTTTTCTTTAAATTTCTGTGTCGAATAGAATTAATTTAATGAAAACTATCCCTTAATTTACAATGTTAAAATAAATGCTCCATGGAACTTAAACACTGTGCACAGTAGGTAATGATAATGAATTAGGTTGTGTTACGTTATGGTAAATAAGGCAAAAAAAAATAATATGACAGTCATTACTCATTCGAGTTGTTGTGTAATAACATATTTCCTTTAATGGAAAGTTAAATTGTTAAAGAACGTGACGCATGGAACGATACACACATTTGTGAGAGCGGGGGAGAGATAAATAGAGAAAGGGAAAAGGAGATACAAAAGATCTAGTGAGTTAGTAACAGAGAGCGTGTAGGAGACAGAAAAGGAATCGAAAGAAATAGAGTTAGAAAAAGAAAGAAAAAGAAATCATGAAAGTGGGAGAGGTAGACAGAGAGAGAGAGATAGATAGATAGAGATAGAGACCGAAAGAGAACTACATAGTAATTGATAGAGAATTATAGAAACTGAGCAAAAGAAGTTGAAAGAAAGGTAAAGAGAGAGCTAAAGAGTTATTGATATAGAAAGATAAACGGGGAGAAATATTTAAAGAAACGGGAAAATATGGGGGGGGGGTGGGTAAGAACTAAAGGGTGAGAGAAAAAGAAAGAGCTGAAGACATAGGGAAAGAAAAGAAAGTGTAAGAGAGGTGCGATTTAGACAATATTTAGATATGATTTAGACACGATTTAGACAACAATTTAACATTGAACTTAAAACGGATGTCTTAAAGAGCTATTAGAAAAAGATATACAACTATTTCCACTTTGAAAAATGAATATGAAAAAGAAGAATGGAAAATATATAAAGTAAATGTATCTCTAGAGGCTGGAATGTCTGAAAGAGTTAAATACAAACATCATTTTATTATCCAAACAGCACAGAATAAAAGTTTTTAGCGCTTGCTTTGTTGGTATATTGTCTCATGATGTTCCACCCCCTTCGCAAACTATATCATGAGCTGCGTAACCAAATACAAAATCAACGACTAGAAATGACGGTATGTTGTACATGTATGAGATATTCGTATTACTAATGTTGATATAAATACCATACGTTAAGAAGTAAATAGTAGTCTTGTAAAAAGCAGATGTACTGGCGTAATGGAAATTTAGATACAATTAAATTCTATAAGAAGTTTAATGTATGAGTTTACTGTTATGGTTATTTCAATACGTGAGTCATTTAAGCACATTACCATACAATAAGGACGGGTGGGGCAGTCGCATTGGGCGTCAGCCTTAAGGGGAGCCAAACTAAGTAAAAATAAACAATTAAAAAGCTTATTCTGAGCTCCTAACAGTCGAAGTAAAGACAATATTTTGCCACTTTCATATATTACTTATCTACATTTATTGTATGAAACATATTAAAAAAAACTGTTAGATGACAGTCCTGATCTTTTCTAATATGGACGGTATATGTGTGTGTGGGGGGAGGGGGAAGGGGGGAGACACTTTTCGTCAACCCGAATAACTGTATACATTTTTACGGGGAGAATCGGGGTGCATATTGATAGTTGGCCCCGGGCGCCAATAAGACCAAGTACACATCGAAAAGGAGGGAGTGGAAACAACTTAAATTTAAAGCACGTCAATGGCATGTAACTTCTCTACCTAAAGAACACGTTTCAAAACCAATTGTGGACACTGCAGTGTGACTGACAAACAAAAAATGTTATGCTGTCTGTTGTTGATACAATACAGACTTATTGTGAACCAGAGGCGTAGTGACCCTTCCCGGCGCCCAGGGACAAACTTTCGATTTGCAACCCCCCCCCCCTCAAACTTTCGATTTGCACCCCCCTCGAACTTTTCATTTGCACCCCCCCCCCCCTCTTCAAACTTTCAATTTGGCGCTCCCCCCCCCCCCTAAGGTCAGCACCCGGGGACATTAGTCCCCCCGCCCCCCCCCCCCTCCTCGCTACGCCTCTGTTGTAAACAACATCATAACTTATAGAATATTTTACAATTTACCTCTTATATTTAATTTAATGTAGCTGGTAATTTTTTTTTTACATTCGCAATTTATAAGTAAAAATTAAAAAAAGGATATTTTAAGCATGATGTGTGTTTAATAAATACCAAAGGGTAAACCACTAATAACAGTGATTTTTTTTTTGGGGAAATTCAAAACCTATTCAATTCAATAGAAGCGACTTGCCTTTATGGATATGAGTCATCCAGCATCAATAGCGATTAATGGTGAATGACGACATCTATGATTTAAACGCAAAAATTAGCGTGAACCTTGATTCCATTAAGGAAGATTATATAATCTACACAAGAGTAAGAAACGCATTAGGCGCCGACAATATAATGTGGGACAAAAATACTTTTCAATTTTTATTTCTTCAAATCACTGTATTGTTTGGTAAGTTCAAAGGGCTTTTCTGTGTTGCCAAGTAAACGTTAATGTTTTATTTGTCATTTGGTTAACTATTCTGTGTTTATAATATATAATGTACAGGCCTATAGCTATCTACCATCTCTCTGTCTCAATATATACTTATATATATATATATATATATATATATATATATATATAAGTATATTTACATATATGTATATATATATATATATATATATATATATATATATATATATATATATATATATATATATGTATATATATATATATGTATATATATATATATATGTATATATATATGTATTTATATATATATATTATAAGTATATAACACGTCTTCAGGAAACTTACTGGGACTGGACATGAGTTTCACCTCAATGATGAGTCCAAGATGCTCGACATGTTTGATAGAAAATCAAGATTTAATAACCTTTAATGCTGCGGTAAATGTTTCTTTAACAAAAAGAAACTACACCCTGCGCTTTACTGCTGATACAAATACAAGAGACGTACATGTAAGGCATGGTGAAAAGTTCTAATTTGGTTTACATTTTTATATGTTAATCTTTAAAAGACAGTGTTAATTAATATGTCCACTACAAATGATTTTGTGAACTCGATCTTTTACTTTCCAATAACCGTTATCATTTAATTCATTATTTCTAGCTCTGCATTGTAAACCTCAAACAACAATGTGAGAAGCCAGTAGTTCCAACCTGTTACTGCAGTAAAATAGAACCCAATGGGTTGTATAACATTGTCGTTAACATAACAGCTACGCAGCAATTCAGTGAAGCTGAAGTACGAGTTGAACTTGTCCAAGACCAAGACAGACAAGTATATAACAACACACAGAAAATACCTAAAATTTACAGTATGTTTATATTCTCATATTTAAATTTAAACAAATTTATTTCTATTTTTCAAACACATGTAAAGAACATGTAATATTTATTTCCGATGATTTATATAATTATCGGCTGTTGCCAATAAAAATGCAAATGCTTAATTTTGACATCAAAATATTTTACACAGTCTATTTTATAAAACAAAAAGTATCTTTATTAAGACCGAAAACGCAGAGACATGAGTACATCTTAAATTTAATTTAATTTACAATTATTATTAAATTAAATTAAAAAAACTTTAAAATGAAATATATTAATATTTTGATCACTTAAAGTTCTTGCATATTTAGCTAAATAAATGGTGCACCAACAAATAACCTTGATCTATTCGACTCCTTTATACAGCAACAATGACCAATTTACCATTTTCGTCTTTAAAATTTCTATTCAAATAAAAAAAATTCACTAAATAAATAGTAGTAACTACTATCTCGAATAAAGGCTTAGCGGTAGAGAGCTAAACTACTAATAAGAAAGGCTCACTTTTGAATCCGGGTTCAAGTCAGTAAAACGTCATTGAGTCCACCCAGCCCTGATGTGTACCTAACTCACGTAAAGGCGGTTGAGTAGAGTGCTGACCACAGTATCCGTTCATATGCCGAGGTCACAGAAAGAGGTTAACTTTACTTCTCTTGCCCCATAGACCGTCAGGTTTGAAAGGGAACTTTACAATTTAAAGTGGTCTGTTATATTTTTTGATGCTGTCCTATTTTTTATGTTTTCAGGCCTATCAGCTCTAAACTACACCATCAATGGTCTTAGTCTACAGCCAGACTCGAATGTATTTGAACTTCAGAACAACGAGAGTACAATCACGTTCTGTTGCCGAGATTTGCCGTCACCTTGTAGAGCAAACATTAAACATCAACAAGAACTTGTGGCTTCTGGTGAACTTTGTGCTGCCTACAACATCAGCTCTACATATCTGCAGGGGAGTTTCAATCTCACTTTGGCTTACGATATCTGTAACATTACAAAAGAAAAGGAAATCACCTTTAAAATAGAAATCGGTAAAAATAGCTTAATTTTTGTTTTATTAAAATTGTTATTAAAAATAAATCATGGGTTAAATAATAATAAAAAATGTTATATTTGTTAGTTTATTTTATATATCAATAAATTTGAGGACATTATTATATTATAAGAATATAATTTTTTAAATACATTACATTTAAAAATATCTGCGCAAAAAAGAAAAGTAATGACACATGTATTTCTGTCTACAGCAGCATCATTACCAGAAGGTCAGATGAGTATAGTTTTACTTTCGCTGGTGGTAGCTGTTTCTGTATCTACATCACTTTTGATTGTTTCTGTCTGTTACATTAGAGGTAATATTTAATAGGTAATACACACACACACACATATATATATATATATATATATATATATATATATATATATATATATATATATATATATTGGTGTATGCTTGCGTTAGCGTATGTGTTAGACATAATATATAATATATATATAATAGACATATATATATATATATATATATATATATATATATATATATATATATATATATATATGTACATATATATAATATATATATAATAGACATATATATATATATATATATATATATATATATATATATATATATATATATATATATATATATATGTACATATATGTGTGTGTGTATATTGGTTTATGTATATTGTCATTTTAAACATCGAACGCTCTATATTATAGCGAACAAAATATAATTTATATGGGAAATATATAATTTTACCAGTGTATTCCCCCCCCCAATATTTAGCAAGCCCTCAAGAAAAATTCAACCCCCCCCCCCTTTCCTCCCCCCTCCCTTTCGAGAGAAACAAATCTGAAAGAAACACTGCATGATTGAGGTTTAGCGTCCAAATGTAGTAAACAGGTCTAGATTAGCCTTATTTTAGAAGTGAATGTAGATCGATATTCAAAACAAATACTCAAAAAGTAATAAATTTAGAAAACTTTAGTCCCAGGATAAAGGCTGGGTCTATTACGTGTTTTATCTCAAGATTTCCGGATCCGGATAAATGCCGATTATTGATAAAAATCCGTTTTCAATCACATTTTTCGTTTGCTGTTGAATGTGAAGTTGAGGTGGTGTTTTAGTTACGGTTTAGAGAAGAAAACATTATTTGTCTAGCGCCCGTTGTTTTTTTCCCCTCAACGGGCCCTTTATCTAGTATATACATATGTATATTTATATATATACATATATATATATATATATATATATATATATATATATATATATATATATATATATATATATATATATATATATATATATATATATATATATATATATATATACATATATATTCAATATTCAATACTGATATGTAACACATACCATGCATATGTAATACACAATTTCAAATTCTCCAGCCAAACATGGCCGAGAGCTAAAACACGAAAGGTATGTTGTTTTTACTTTCTCGTATATACGAAGTATAGAGAAAGTATTGTAATCGTGCACAAAAATCACTTGAAATTTTAACAATTTTCACCGTATTACACCTCAGTCCTTCATCACATCCGAAGTATAGAGGACTTATTTTAATCGGGCAAAAATTATCAATCCAGATTTATCAAAATTAAGAGGTTTTATGCGTGATCCAGTCTGAAAAACTGGCCTTTGCAATTCTGTCCGTATGTCTGTGTGTCTGTGTGTGTGTGTGTCCGTGTGTAAACACGATTACTTGAGTACCGTTACAGCTAGGTTGATGAAATTTAATATATAAGTATTTTATCAAAATCGTAGATCCGTATCAACTTTTGAGCGATTTCCAATAACCGGAAGTGGTACTTTTTCTACTTTGAATTTTTCAAAAGCCTATAACTTGAGTACTATTTCAGATAGATAAATGAAATTTCGCATGTAAGTAAAAGATCTAATTCTCTACCTTTTGTTAAATTTTGAATAATTTCCGTTGACCGGAAGTAGTAATTTACGCTACTTCCGATTTCTCAAAAAACTAATGTAAATTTTTAAAGTACTAATAATATTGCGCGCTATTGTGCACTTTTTTATTTGGCGTTCACTAGTTCACTTGGTGTGCAATTGTTTTTTCTACGAGATTTTATTCTATTTTTAAAACTTTAAGTATTTAAAATGGATTAAAAATCATGTCTATAGCCCGAGTTCCCATCCCCTGTTATTTTATATAAGAATATTCGAGAAAGTTTTGGGGAGATCACTCCCGGTTTATTTTTAATTTACACATAATAAATTGTTAATAACAAAAAGCTAATTTTATTTTATTTAATGTGCCTTAGCACACGCAATAAAATCACTTTATTTCTGTTTCTCTTTTTTATACCTAATTGAAAATAATGTCTATAAAAATATTCTTGTCTCTTTTAAATATTTCAATCATTTGATAATTTATCCACTAGTTAAAATTATTCTAGTGTATTGTAGCCCCTCCATAATTTTATAAAAAGTAAGTGTTGAAATTCAAATTCTATATTTTAAGTAAAAACGATAAACAAATACATTTAATACTTAAACATCTATATACTTTTTAATTGTTTTTAATGAATTTTATAATTCTTATCAGCATTTATTCGAGGTTCTAACTAATACTTGATAAATATAGCAAAATAATTAATGATATTTGTCATATTTTATACGTATATCTATTTCCTTTCAGAAATGTTTATACCCCAATGTACTTTTCACACAACAGCATGACAGGTTTGTGTAAAAAATTATGTTTTAGTTTTCGGTAGTCCTGATATTTAATTAAAATCTCCTTCCATTTTGATACGCACCAACTGCAACGTTACTTTACATATTCCATTTATTGCATGCTTTTACGACAATTAATGCAGTAGTTTTTAAGAAAGATAAACATCAACTGCAATGTTAAATTTTTTATTTCATTTATTAAATGCTTTTACGACAAGTAATGTAGTAGTATGTTTTTATAGATACACATCAACTACAATGTATACCAACTACAATGTTACTTTTTACAAGCTTTTATTTAACTCACTTCCTCGTCAGTCTGTCGTCAGTCTGTCGTCAGTCTGTCTAGACGGAAACGCAGGAGTGAAAATTCGGACAGTTCTACTTGACCGATACGATTCACAGTTGGCACGTGGGTCAAGACATGAAGACAATGCAATCTGAAACTAAATTTGACTTAATTGGATGCCTAATTAATTTTTTATTAATTAATTAAGATTTGGACCGAATTAGTAGGCATGTCTAGCCAACCACACCACACGCGTCATCACCTTCAATAGCTGCGCCATCACGTAATGGCTTCGTTCAAAAACCATTGCGCGCCTACTGAACGTGATGTTCAGTAGGCGCGCAATGGTTTTTAGTCATGTAACGCTATTGTAAATAAAACATGTAAAGTACTGAAAAAAAAAATTCATAAAAAACGTTTTAATAACAAGCTTTTATGTAATGATGCACTAAAAAGTAGAAAATAAATTATAGACTACTATTTAAATAACTATAAAGAAAAGCGTGGGTGTCTTCCTTAACATTAGTAAAGGTATCCAATAGATACTAAAGTGACCCACGCTTTTCTTTATAGTTATTTAAATAGTAGTCTATAATTTATTTTCTACTTTTTAGTGCATCATTACATAAAAGCTTGTTATTAAAACGTTTTTTATGAATTTTTTTTACAAGCTTTTATTTAACTCACTTCCTCGTCAGTCGTCAGTCTGTCTAGACGGAAACGCAGGAGTGAAAATTCGGACAGTTCTACTTGACCGATACGATTCACAGTTGGCACGTGGGTCAAGACATGAAGACAATGCAATCTGAAACTAAATTTGACTTAATTGGATGCCTAATTAATTTGTTATGAATTAATAAAAATTTGGACCGAATTAGTAGGCATGTCTAGCCAACCACACCACACGCGTCATCACCTTCAATAGCTTCAATGGCTGCGTTCAAAAACCATTGCGCGCCTACTGAACGTGATGTTCAGTAGGCGCGCAATGGTTTTTAGTCATGTAACTCTATTGTAAATAAAACATGTAAAGTACTGAAAAAAAATTCATAAAAAACGTTTTAATAACAAGCTTTTATGTAATAATGCACTAAAAAGTAGAAAATAAATTATAGACTACTATTTAAATAACTATAAAGAAAAGCGTGGGTCACTTTAGTATCTATTGGATACCTTTACTAATGTTACGGAAGACACCCACGCTTTTTTTATAGTTATTTAAATAGTAGTCTATAATTTATTTTCTACTTTTTAGTGCATTATTACATAAAAGCTTGTTATTAAAACGTTTTTTATGAATTTTTTATATTTTCCATTTATTAAATGCTTTTACGACAATTAATGCAGTAGTTTTTAAGATAGAAGCAATGTTACTTTTATAAATTCCATTTATTAAAGGCTTTTACGACAATTAATGCAATCGTTTTAGTATACTATTAAAAACGTATGACAGCATATTCAGAGGCGTAGCGAAAGAGGGGGGGGGCGGGGGTGCCGATCGCACCGGGTGACACCATTTAGGGGGGGGGGGGTGACACCAAGACAAAAAATAGCAAAATATATAAAGACAAACTTGAGGGGGGGGGGGGGGGAGGGGGTGCAAATCAAATGTTTGAGTAGGGGGGTGCAAATCGAAAATTTGAAAGTTTGTCCCCGGGAAGGGTTGCTACGCCTCTGGGGGGTGACACCATTAAGTGCCGCACCGGGTGACACCCGACCTCGCTACGCCACTGAGCATATTATCCAAACCCATCACAATAATGTCATATCTATATATTTTACAGGATCGCCACCTCTAGAAGATCCAACCCAGGATTCTCAATCAGCGTACAGCATCCCAAGAAACCCCAGCCCCTACGACTCTGTCCCCATAGTGGGGTCAGAGGTCACGGGATTGGGCTCGCCCTTGGGGGGCCCTGACCCCAGGTATATTGTCAATACCACCGACGACACTGAGGGGAGGCAAATCAGCCTGAACCCAACTTTGAGCCAAGGTCCCAAAGAAAAAATGTCCGTGTACCTTAATGTGAAAATAAATTGACTCTCAGTCCGAACAAACCGGACTTTCACATTTTGACAGGGGAAAAAACTAAAAAAAAAAACTGTTTTAGCTATGACAGTTATTATATCAAAGTTCAATGGTTTAAAAAAATTTTAAGTGCAGACTATACACATAGGGTCTGTATAACGCATAAACACACACATAGACACAGATAGACACACGCACACACACAAACACACACACACACACATATATATATATATATATATATATATATATATATATATATATATATATATATATATATATATATATATATATATATATATATATATATATATATATATATATATATATATACATTTTGTCCGAGTTATTTTGTCTGAGATCAATTGCCCATAGTATCATTTGCCATGATAAATTAATATTTTGTCCTGGTATCTTTTGACTGTGAGATCATTTATCATGAGATCATTTGTCCTGAGATCATTTGTCCTGTCACCATATATGTATATATATATATATATATATATATATATATATATATATATATATATATATATATATATATATATATATATATATATATATATATATATATGTATATATATATATATATATATATATGTATATATATATATATATATATATATATATATATATATATATATATATATATATATATATATATATATATATACATGAGCTTGCTTATTTAGAGCTTATTTTTTATTTAAAACAAACTGGATGGTTAAAATTTGAAAATAAATCTAAGCAATATGAAAATCGGAATTCTATTGGGTTCAAAGTTTTGAAATAAATAAGAATTTCATATTTTTTAAAGTGTGTTTGTCTAATCAAACGTTCAAATAATACATGTTTACCGTACTTCCTTAATCTTCCTTGTTGAAAAGTTTTTCGCGATACGATAAGTCACGCAGTTAATTGACTCATGCGGGGTGTTTTGACTTGATTACATGACTTTCCGATCAGACACTAGTTCAGGAAGAGAGAACAAGTGAACTGAAGTGGTGAAAAATATTTTGAAGTGTTTTTTTTCGTTTTTTTTTTTTGCTTTGTAATTTGGGTATAAACAATCCACTTAACTATTTGTCCATAGTCACACAAAAACACTAACCCCTGAACCCGATCACTCTTGAAGATTTTGCTAGTAACATAGAAATATAACACAGTTTTTCTGATCACAAGGAACACGTTGATTTTTATAACTGAAGGCCGCAGTGGTTTAGTCACATGCACAAGTAACAGTATAACGTCCCTTGTATAAAACAAGAAAAACAAGTTAATAAAAAGTCTAGTGACAATTTAAACGCAATTTCCTTAATTAATTTTTTGTGACCGAACGAATCACCCGTAGATGTTTGCACCCCTTTTCGTTTCTCTCCACACGAGCAGAGCTAGTCCCCGCCCCCTCGCGAGATCTGCGCGAATCTGGCCAATGGCAGCGTGTACCGCAGAACTTGTCCAGCTACGCATCAAAGGGGGAAAAAAGCCTACACGATGCTCAGTTTAAATAAGTAGTAAATATCATCCTAGGCCTACAAGATGCTCAGTTTAAATAATTTATAAAAAAAATTTGTGACCGAACGAAAGGGTATTTTTGAAAATTTTCTTCGGCAATATATTGGTCTAAATTATGGCAGGAATCGATTGATAAATGTTTCAAGTCGCTAAGTGGTCTGGTTGCCGAGATATGGAGCAAAAACTGCATTTGTTCGAGGTTTTTTGGCTTTTCCGGGAAATCCAGGAAGAAATTCCGGGAGTTTTTTTGGCCCACAATCATCCTTGGAACTTGCTTAACATATTTGCTTTTGGAACTAGTCCTCGATATTGCTTCGTTGAGGAGGAGATGCGACTTAAAGCTGCGGACAAACATCCATCCATCCATCCAGAAATGGCGCATTATTAAACGCAATTGCCAGTTTGGAAATTGCGCTAAAAAAAGCAAGTGAACCATCCAGTTAGCAAGAAACTAGATCAGGGGTCGGCAACCTTTTGAGACAGAAGAGCCAAAAGTTACAATTTACAAAATTTCCAAGTTTTTAAAGAGCCGCCAACATTTTTATATTATTATTATTATTATTAATATTATGATCTCTAATTAGGATTTTGTGTATATATATATTTTATATATATATATATATATATATATATATATATATATATATATATATATATATATATATATATATATATATATATATATATATATAACTTGGGAAAATTGTTGAGAATACTCCTAGGAAGGTGTGTGCAAAAAAAAAAAATTAATTTCGCAAGGGCGGCGCCCCAGGGGAAGGGGGTGGTGGGTGGGGTAGAGGTGCGATTTTTCTCTATATACGGTGAAAAAAAGTTGTATGCGGTTCGACACAGTTTATCCGAGTGCCACGAAACTTTGGGGAGTAAATGAAAATACTCCCGAGAAGATTTCTGCGAAAAAAAATTAAAATTTCTTATGGGCGACACCCGAGTTAGTGCATTTTTTTGTCAATACACGTTTTGACGCCCAGAGTTCCAGAGCGGCTATTAGTACTTGGCATCCGTTAATTGGGCGTTCTGCATTGCCAAGTCGTAAGGGGTACTACTATATTCAGCGGCAACACCGCAACAGACGCAACCGCCGGCACCTCGTCCATTGCGTGACCCGAAGAGCCCCGGGCTCACCTGCGAGCACTATAGCGCCTACATTCGTTTTTTTAAGGCTGTACACTATGAGCAACATACGTTAATTTTAAACAGCGCAATAGGCTTCGGATACAATGGATTGCTATAGTCGCTCACTAAATTGAATCACTGCAGGGTGCGATTTGGCGCCCAGGGCTATCCCGTGAGCACTAAGCGCCTACCTTAGTTTTAAGGAGCACTCTACAATACCACATTCGATAATTAAACCCAGCTAGGGGCTACGCGACGCCCCGGCGGTAGTGTTATCGGGTTCACGAGAGCGCCACTTACCGTCGGTGAGTGATTAACGGTGATATTACGATGAGTGATTAACTTACACTCGAGGCTTTCATACAGCACGCTAAGGTGGTGGACGGTAGTGTAGGAAACCAGTTCCCCGATAACTATGATCCAAACACAGGAATTATTTACATTTAAATAACTCACGTATTAGGAAACAAGGAAGTAGTTCTACATTGAAATATCTAGTAACTAAATGTTCTTATATAATAGCGAGTATTTAATGTTTATATTTATTATTATATCGTTCATTACTGAGTGTTGCAGGCTAATACATTTATGAGTTTTAAAAATAAAATAATTATTTATGTTTGTGCATCGAGCTGAAGAGCCGCATGCGGCTCTCGAGCCGCAGGTTGCCGACCCCTGAACTAGATATATCGATGGTTTTGGTTTACAAATACATAAACATGTAGGATTACCGCAGCATTATTTAAAGCTATTCAATAGGTAATATAGTGATCCAACACTTTCTTTATAGTTACTTAAATAGTAATGCATTATCCTTCCTTATATAAAAGCTTCTTATTATTTATGGAAAACATAATCAATACTTTAATAATTTAAAAAAAAAGGATTGCATTATTGTAAATGTGGTTTTAATTTCATGCTACAAATGAGCCATAATTACCTAAATTAAATTGAATATTAATTTTTAAATATTAATTTGGGTTGATTCCCTTTGTATAAATCATGTAATACGAGTGTCGTCTAACTGTCTATTCTTGATCATGTTTGCTGATACATTTTCATAGTTCATGCCGTATTCTACATTTAAAAAAAAACAAAAAAAAACAAAGAAACAAATCGAATAACAGGTGTTTAATTGTTCGACTGTTTTTACGAAGAAGCATGTTACATTTGTCGGTGTGTCTGTCATTCTGTCGTACAAACACATAGAGAAACAGACGAACAGACAAACAGGCGAACAGACCAAATAACGAATAGACAAACAAAGCCTATCTAAGGATATTAAGTGTTATCACATGGTAGGCCTTCGCCTCACATGATAACAATTTAGTAAATTGGTCCATATACTTTTTTCTAAATTATATGATACATATTATATTTTCTTTTTAAACATATACTGTAGATAGAAAAAAAAATCACTAACACATATTTTATTTCAATCAAAGCTCGATCTTTGCCAATGGAATTTTTGGACTTATAATAAATGTTTTTTAAACAATGCACTTTTCTATTTGTGCTATCGGCTCTATTTTGGTAATCCTATTCCAGAAAAAAATAAATTCTTAACTGAACTGCTTTGGATTAAAAAACTCGGTCATTTAAACACAATCAAACAACGCATACAGCTCGTACATAAGACGTATCATATATTTTGTGAATGTGATTTCACCTTAAACATCAACAAGAACTTGTGGCATCTGGCGAACCTTGTGCTGTCAACAACATCAGCTCTACACCTTAACAGGGGAGTTTCAATCTCACGAATCTCGTTTAGGAGAATGACATTAGGAAAATACGTTTTCGTATTTTCCTACGGTAAAGCTGGGTTTCTTTCAGTCATCGCTAGCGCCATCCGGAGCACATCACCCGCCCATACCATTTAGCACGTAGACGTAATTGAATGTAATATTTATGTAGAATATATATACTTTAACCCAGGGGTTCCCAACCCTGTGCCAGCGGGCGCCATGGCGCCCGCTGAACGATTCGTATGTGCCCGCCTCTCACTATTCGACAGAGACAGAATTTTTTTCATAAACATTATTTTAAAATTTGATTTATTTGTATTCGTTTGTTACAGTTTTAATTTTTTTTGACTGCCTAGGTTTATATGTTCGATACTTGTCCCACTTGTCTAGCGGCGAGCCAGACTGCACTATTTACTAGTGCCATTTGAATCATTTTTCGGTTCGACATATTTATGCGAATTATTGTTTTCAAACATGAACTTAATAAAATCAAGATATAGATCTCGACAACGATGAGCATCTTTGTGGTTGTCTGCTAACAGGATTATCGTTATACGCTCCTAATTATGAAGCTCTGGCCAATGAAATGCAATGCCGAAGATCACATTGACTGTATTATATTTTTTAATTAAATGTTTTCTTTGTATTTATGTGATATGTTTACTTTCTTTACATTTTGTAAATACATTTCTGTGTGTGTATGCAATTTGAAAAAAAATGCCAAATTATTTTATTATTTTGAAACATTTTTGTTTATTATTTATTAATACCTTATGACTATAAGAAAATAAGAAAATAAATTATGGGAAAATGACAAGTTATGGAAGGAGTTGGTCGATTTAAAATAGGTGGTGCCCGCCACCCTACCGATATTTTAGAATGTGCTCTAGAGTAAAAAAAGGTTGGGAACCCCTGCTTTAACCCATGCATAGCTCCCCCCCCCCTTTACCACCACACCCAGCTCCATAAAGTTTGAGTTTCAGTTTACTACTGCTACACTACTACTTCTAATATTACTACTACTACTACTACTACTACTACTACTACTACTACTACTACTACTACTACTACTACTACTACTACTACTACTACTACTATTATTATTAATATTATTATTATTATTATACTATTACTACAACAACAACTACTATTGCTACTACTACTACTACTTCTACTACTACTACTTACTACTATACTTCTACAACTACTACAATTCTACACGCCATTCTTTTTATAATTTGCTATTATAAATTGCGCGTGAAATAGATTTTCCCCATCTTTTCACTTCATGAACGCGTATAGGTGAGAAATATAGTAATGATTTCAACGGAAGTTGACACACATCATAATACACTAAAGAAAAATACTTATTTGTAAGTCTTGTAAGTCTTCAATGGACTCTACGATTGCAAACAATGGGGATGGCTGCTAACATAGCAACATGATAGCTCTGTTCATTTTTCTCTCGATTATAAACGTCATTTGTATGGGTGAGATATGTTTTCAGTATCATTTTAATATAGAATCTATATCTAGATCTAGCCCGGGTTCCGTACTTTAGAGCTAGATCTAGCATTCACAAAGGAAAAAAAAACACAGGGGCTATTCCACACAATACTGTTATTTTTTTTTCTTCCTTTTCATTCTAATGGTGATCTTAAAGGTTATGCCCTAAAACAAAATTTGGTAATTGAATGTTGACTTGCTAATTGACTCCGATTTCAGCCTGCTTTTCTTTTTGGATTAGTTTCCTATCTAGATATAGAACACACTACAAGACAGCAGTTGCTTAATTTTAGAATTTGCTACTACTTTTTTCACTTGTTACAGAATGGTGTATATACGCAACCACATTATTTTATAGAGGGTATAATAGAACATGCTATTTGTATGCCTAAATAAAAATCAAAGAATACACAAAGAATAATAAAAAAATAAACAATTTTTTAATCAGATTTTTAACTTTCAACACGACAGAAAAAGAAGTAGGTTATTTCCAGTCCCTAAAGTAATACATTTTGCGGGGTATGGTCGAGCGGTATAGAGTTCAACTGCTAATCCGAAGGTCTCGCGTTCGGATCTCGGTCCTAACTCTCAACTGTAGAACGTTCCCGAGCCGACTCAGCTATGATGGGTACCTGACTCGCGTTAGGAAAATAAAGGCGGCTGTGCATAGTGCTGACCACTCTATCCCTGAGGACTTTGAAACAGACGAACTCTACTCCATCTACCCTGCGTGTCATAAATTTAAAACTTCTTCTTCTTCGTTCTTAATTATTAGTGTTTAAAACAATTCATTTGAAAATCTATAGACAACCCTGGAGGTCTTTATTTACAGGCGGTCACTCAATCAAACTGCAAGAAGGGGAGACCCATTTCAACAATTGTTACTTTTCTTCAACATTTTTCAAACCCTCTTTGTCTTAAGTAGCAGTTTCGGGCTAAAATTGAGGACCTTTCTGAAACTACAACAAAATAAAATAATATTGAATACTAGTTTATGTGATGCTTATTACACCAGAATCGTCGTTGGCGGGAACGGGGGGGGGGGGGAGTTGCGGACCGCACCGAGTGACACCAATTAGGGAGGTGACACCATGGCGAAAAGTTGCAAAATATATAGAAGAAAAATGCTTTTCGCCAGTTCTACTAATGGTTAATTAGAGTTAATCCACCTATATTAAAATATCTGTCAAATAGATGAATATCTTTACTATTAACTGTGCATAAAACTAACACCCGATGAGGGTGGGGAGACACCATGAGTTGCCTACCGAGTAACACCCAACCTAGCGACGCCACTGTTTTACACACAAATATATATATATACGTATGTATTTATGTGTGCTTTTTAGATAAGGTTCCGCCAGAACTCTGGTATATATGGTTGCATTCTGTAACTGTGGAGCAAATGACCGTCACAGGGCACTTATTCAGTCTCCAATCGACCGTCGTTGAGGTGAGAATCCACTGTTTCAAGTTATGATAACCGTGTGTGTTAATTGTAATTCATACGTCTTTCCTGTGTTCTTTGTGCTTATCATGACCCATACGTGTTTTCTGTGTTCTGTATGTGCTTATTTTGACCCATACATGTTTTCTGTGTTCTGTTTATGCTTATCATGACCCATACATGTTTTCTGTGTTCTGTTTGTGCTTATCATGACCCATATATGTTTTCTGTGTTCTGTTTATGCTTATCATGACCCATATATGTTTTCTGTGTTCTGTTTATGCTTATCATGACCCATATATGTTTTCTGTGTTCTGTTTATGCTTATCATGACCCATATGTGTTTTCTGCGACACATCGTCATCTTTTTTTTTCTATTTCATGCACAAAACATTTAGAACAGATAAAGCAGAGTTCATCAGTTTCAGAGAAACTCGGCATATGAAGGGATAGTGTGGTCAGCACTATACCCAGCCGCCTTTGCATTCCCAATCGTGAGTTAGGTACCCATTAGAGCTGGGTGGACTCAGGGACGTTCGGATCCGAACTCGAAACTTATTGCTTAGAAGTCTAACGCTCTACAACTAGGCCACACCCTCCCACCATTTGACCTATATGCACTTATATGTCTTGACTGGGACTAATATGTATTTATCGTCACCCAATTGTGATTAATTAGCCCGTTTATGTTTAATGATACAAAATTATATTTACTGTACGTAGTTTGTGTTTAATGTACTGTTGCAATGTTTACTCATTTGAGAAAAATTTGAAAATGTTTATTTTTATCTTGACAAATACTACATTGAAAATGTTATTCTAATTCAAATTCCATGTAAATTTGAGAAAAGTTTTAAAATATTTATTTTTATCGAGACAAATACTATATTGAAAATGTTATTCTAATTCAAATTCCATGTAAATTTGAGAAAAGTTTTAAAAAAATTATTTTTATCGAGACAAATACTACGTTGAAAATGTTATTCTAATTCAAATTCCATGTAAATTTGAGAAAAGTTTTAAAATATTTATTTTTATCGAGACAAATACTACATTGAAAATGTTATTCTAATTCAAATTCCATGTAAATTTACCGTTTTGTCGTTGTTTTATTATTGTACAGATGAAGTATTATGACTACGCAGCTGGGAAAACGACCGTCTTAGATAAAGTCAACCTTTTGCCTAAACAAACAACGGTTCACAAGTTCAGAGGATGGTATATTGTATTACATAAAACAATTGATTTAATACAGGGGTCTCCAAACTACGGCCCGCGAAGTCCTCTCATCCGGCCCGCGGAGATCTTTTGTCCAAGCAAAAAAACGTTTGTTGGTGATGGCTGAGGAAATTTGCCCAGAAAAATCACATGTCTGGAAGAAACTGGCCCCCGAACTGAAATTTGATAGTTAATGCTGCCCTCGGACTGAAAAGTTTGGAGACCCCTGATTTAATAGAAAGACAAAAAAAAAAATTGTATTGTGGAATATATAACCTGAAAATTTCATTACTAATTACCACTTTTAAGACCTACAGACATTATATTAGGCGGTAGTGTATTTTACATGTTTTATCAAAGAAAACTTTGTTCGTGGTATGTTATAAGTAAATACTGCACAGATATATCCTTAATCTATCCTTAATCTATCTCTATCTTTTTATCTTTATCTCTATCTGTATAAGAGAAGACGATAAGTGACTAAAAGGGGGTAACATCCAACGGCAGTATTTTACCCTGGGGGATGATTGACAGGTGGTGATTGATAAGTCAAAAGATAAACAATTTAGGTAAACAAGTCGGCTACGTGTTATGGATGAGTCTTGCGCTAAACATTAGTCTTGAAGTAATCGGGTTTTAGAATAAACATTTGTCTACAGGGAGTATAGTTTGCGCTAAACATTTGTCCTAAATGGGGGATAGGTTTGAGCTAAACAGTTTTGACAAAGGGGTCGAGATTTGTGCTAAACATTAGTCTTGAAGTGGTCGAGTTTTGTGATAAACATTAGTCTTGAAGTGGTCGAGATTTGTGTTAAACATTAGTCTTGAAGACGTTTGTCATTAGATCTTAAAGGAGAGCTTTATTTTTTTTTTACAACATAGTTCAGAAAATTAAGACTGAGTGTAATGCTAAATACGTTGAAACCGTTTATATTAAATGAGCCGACCCGCGGCGTATCATACGCTGCTATTTAGTTGTTTTATTTTCTACTTTTCAGTAATTCATAATTTGGGAATTCGACAGTACCAATGCTGCCACTGAAAATATTTGCTTTAAAACGCTATCAGATGGTCTTTAAGGACGATATCCCCCTCCTTTCCCCCAACCCCTACCCCAATCCCCCCCCCCCATTGAAAGCAAACTCCTCTTAGTTACCTCCCCTAAATTTAAAATAATTTCAAACTACATTATCTGCCCCTATTAGCCGTCACAAAACCGGCTCTACGATTGTAAACATTTAGTGTGAACCACAGTTCACCTGACCATGTGGGGGTGGGGGTGTTTGGGAGCGCGCTTACAGCTTGGTGTTTTCTATCGTCTCCAAAAAGAGAATTATATATATATATATATATATATATATATATATATATATATATATAAAGAGAGAGAGAGAGAGAGATATTCATATATATTTGTTATTTCCGTTAAAACGTTTTAATATCACAGAGAAAGAATACAATATTTAAAAAATAAGTCCTAAAAAAATGACTTTTTTTTTTAAACGTAGTATTTGAAACACTAATTAATCGTAACAGTAATAATAATTTAAGTTCGAAAATATGTAAATATGTAATTATGTAATTATACAAGTCAATAGAGCCAGACTATGCACACTGTACAAACACTTTGCTAAAACTAATGATACATCTTATACTCACAACATAATACATTGGTTCTAAACAGGGCCGCCCTACCGGGTGGGAAAACATCCACTGCAGCTTTCATGATCATTCAGGTCAAATCGACCGTGCCGGTAGACTTTGTGTTGATTGTCAGCCACAACAACGGCGCCGTCGAGTCCATGAGGGTGCTCCAGTTCTCTCATTGGAATAAACAGTACAGCGTCTTACACAGGGAGTAAGTGAAATGGTAGTTGTCGTACAGCGCTTTACACAGGGAGTAAGTGAAATGGTAGTTGTCTTACAGCGTTTTACACAGGGAGTAAGTGAAATGGTAGTTGTCGTACAGCGTTATACACAGGGAGTAAGTGAAATGGTAGTTGTCGTACAGCGCTTTACACAGGGAGTAAGTGAAATGTTAGTTGTCGTACAGCGTTTTACACAGAGAGTAAGTGAAATGGTAGTTGTCGTACAGCGTTTTACACAGGGAGTAAGTGAAATGTTAGTTGTCGTACAGCGTTTTACACAGAGAGTAAGTGAAATGGTAGTTGTCGTACAGCGCTTTACACAGGGAGTAAGTGAAATACTTGCTGTTTGTTCTAGCTCAGCAGTATACACAGGGAGTAAGTGAAATGGTAATTGT